>NW_024412377.1:101273018-101323098 GCF_014898765.1 Herpailurus yagouaroundi
GGGGTGGGTTATTTGGGAACCAGAAAGGTCAGATAAGATGGCACCAGGTGTAAGTGTTGCTTACAGAGTTGAACAGTTTGGGGTGGGTGTGAGGATAGCTCTCTAGGAACCATTAATAAAGATAAATATTGTTCCTGGAGAAATGTTAATGTCAGGACATGGTGGCTCTTAATGACATCATCACTAGACCCTGTGCCTCCCGCCCCCGTTTTCTCTTTTTAAATTTTTGGTTATTTACCTCCTCTCTGATGCTTAAATTCCAGAATATAGATTCATTTTGGTGAGTGGAACAAACAACCCAATTGACTACAGTGAAATCAGGAACAGAAGCTCTTTTTTGAGAATGATTTATTTAGGGTACCAAGACCTGCTTGTCTTTATGACCTTGCTACCAATATTCTCCATTTGCTCATCAATCAACACTGTGGAAGAGATATGTGCCAGGCACTGTGCTGGGCACAGTGGGGGAAATGAGGTGAAGGAGAGCCAGCCCTCTGGCCCTTGATGGGCTTACAACTGAGCAGAACACACACATGACATAGGCTATCATGATGAGGGCTGTCAGCGACTGAGCCCAGCTCAAAGACTCCTCCTGTGAAGAAAGAATAAGGTGGTGTGGAATTTGAGCTGGAACTTAAAGAGTGGGGAAAATATGACCGTCTGAGGAATGAGCGGGGATTTTTGAACTGGCAGTGGTCACAAAGGATGGAACCCTTTCTCAGGAGCAGTAAGTCCCCTGGTTTGACTAGAGTCAAGGTCTAAGGAAGGAGATGGCAAGGCCTAAGAGTGACAAGTAAGCTGAAGCCAAATTATGATGGTTTCAGGTGTCAGGCTGAGGAACTTTTACCAAGCAGTGGGGGGTTAATGAGGGACTTTGGCTGAAGGCAGATGCAAACAAGACTGTGCTTTTTACTGATTAATCTGACTGGATTGAAATGGAGGAACATGGTGAGAGAGATCGGTGATGTGGGAGACGACTGCGGTAGACCAGATGGGATACCAAGTGAGCCTGAGCTAAGAAAGGTGACGCATAGCTCGTGAGCTATTCAGAAATGAAAATCAGTGGGCCTCGGGGGCTGATTACATGTGGAAGATGAGGGACAAGGAAGAGTCACTGATCAGCCAAAAGAAGGGATGCTGGAGGAGGAACATGTTTTAGGAAACACACAGTGGTTTCAGCTTGGGACATATGTTGATTTGTTAGGGTGCCATAACAAAATGTCACACACACTGCGTGGCCTAAACGGCAGAATTTTTTTCTTACAATTCTGGAAGCTAGAAGTTGAAGATCAAGGTGTTGGGGAGGTTTGGTTTCTCCTCAGGCCTCCCTCCTTGGCTGGTGGGTGACTGTCTTCCAACTATGTCCTCAAACGGTCTTTCCTCTGTGCGTGCACCCCTGTATCTCTTGGTGTGTCCAAATTTTCTCACCTTCTAAGGACACCAGTCAGATTGGATCAGGGCTCACCCTAATGGCCTCATTTTAACTCAATCACCTCTTTAAAGGCCCTGTTTCCAAATATAGTCACCTTGTGATGCAGGGCTCCAACATAAGAATTCGGGGAGGACATAAGTCAGCCCATAATACAACATGTGAAATTTAAGGTGCCTTTGGATACTCCAAGGAAGCTGTCTAGTAGATGATTTGTATTGTCAGTTGAAGCTCAGGGGATGGGTTCGGCTGGGAACGCAGAAGTGAACAACATGAATCAAGTACAGGGGCTGAGGTCAGGGGAGAAGATAAGAGCTCGTTCTGGGGGGTCATGACAACAAAGACAATCATGAAGTAGCAGTAGCTGCCTTGTATTGGGTTTTCCATTTATCAACAATGGGCTAGGCCTTCTGCGAGCTTGGAACAATTCAGTCAAAGAGTGATTGCTGTTGGTATAATTCCGCCTTAATTTATAGAAAACAAAGCTGAAGCTGGGAAAGTGAAGTGGTTTTCTAAGGTCTGATAGCTCATAAGTAGCAAAACCAGCATATAGAATTCAAGTAGGTCTGCATTTAAAGATGTGTGCCTGGGCACCTGGGTGGCTCGGTCGGTTAAGTGTCTGACTTTTGATTTTGGCTCAGGTCATCATCTCACGGTTCATGGGATTGAGCCCTGCATTGGGCTCTGTGCTCACAGCACCGAGCCTGTTCGGGATTCTGTCTCTCCCTCTTTCTCTGCCCTTCCCTCCCCCGTTCACGCTCTCTCTCAAAATAAAGAAACTCAAAAAACAAACAAACAAAAAAGATGGGTGCCTGACTGTCTCTAGGGAGAGCAAGTAGAAGGAAAAGAGAAGAAAGTCAGGGACAGAATCAATATTTAGAAGGAAGAGAGCAAGGCAGAGGGACAGGGAAAGGTTGGTCAGAGGACAGAAAAGCTAGGAAGAAATGGTGAGCTGGGAGCCGAAGGTGGTTGGGGGAGTATAGCCAACAATGCCGAAGGTGGCGGTAAGAGGAGAAGTAAAATATGTCGGAGGTGGGGACAGGGAGGTTGCTCGTAACCTTGATGAGAGCTGGTTTTCTGGGGTGTTGGAGGCAGATGATAGGTGGCATTGTGTTGAGGAGAGAGGGAGGTGACAAGAGGAGGTGGCAAGCCTTGTCATCATGGGAAGGAGCAGGGAGAAAGTACCCTGTTGGGAAGAGAAAGCAGAATCAAGGCAGAGTTATTTTTAGAATGGGACAGATAGATTGTAAAATCTTGCAGTGGGGGAAACATCCTTGAAGGCAGGGGAAAAGAAAGACTTTTTCTTAAATTTTTATTTATTTAAAACAATTTTTTTAATGTTTTTATTTTATTTTGGAGAGAGAGACAGAGTGCAAGCAGGGGAGGGGCGGAGAGCGAGCGAGACAGAATCCGCAGCAACATCCAGGCTCTGAACTGTTAATGCAGAGCCCGACACGGGGCTCAAACTCACGGCCTGAGAGATCATGAAGAAAGACTGTAAAGAGCAAAAGGCTCTGGAAGACATAGGGCTGGCAGGGTGGGATTTAAGATTGAAAATGGCTTTTAAAAGGAACAGGGGCTCTTCCTCTGAGACAAGAAGGATCAATTAAAGATGGGTGATGACAAAGAGTAGTCCCGAGGTTGGCTTGGAATAAAATAAATAGAATGGAAGTTTCTGAAGCAAGTTACCGGCAGAAACGATGAGCTCCTAAACCACAGCTATACCAATGAAGAGAAGGTTCTCTTTTCTCATCATAAGAGAGTGGGCTGCTTCTTAAATTAGGGCAAAGCTGAACCAGAGAATGGACCCAAATTGCCTCCACTGAAGGAATTATTGTCCCCAAGTCAATAAATATTTGAATGTAGACACCAAGAAACATTTCTCACCAGCTAATATTGGTAGAGTGACCTCTCTGTGCAAAGCATGATACATTCTTCCGAGAGTGATTCTACAAAGTTTTCCCAACCTGGCTTTGTGTGTAAATTAATCCCATTCTTAACCTCTGATATATGTGGGAGCAAATGTAGAACCTGGATTAGAAATGATTTCATGCTGGTCGCTGGTCTTCTCAACATTGTCTTTCTAGCTGTTTGTGTTTGTTAGAGTTGGCCTGAGTAATATGCTAATCATACAATAAAGGGACTCAGCCTCTGGCCAATCTGGTTTGGCACTATGAGAGCCGACTAATTAGAAGGTAATTTAATGACCCTGCTTTTAAATCATCCATGTGATCTAACAGAGGATTCTGGGCTTTTCAAAGTGATAGGCATTGTTTGGGAGAAATGCAGGTATGAGTATTTAACAGAGTGGGAGTGAGAAGGATGGAGACCAGCTGTTCTAGGAACCTTTCCCAGGCTCCCACGAGAGTAGTCACCAGTGGTTGGAGCGTCGTTTTGGTCATGTTTGGAAGCTTGCTTTGTGGGCAATGAGAATGGCCAATTTCTTCTCAGAAAGTCTCCTGTTGTGGGAAGCCCTTGGCCTAAGTGACCAGATCTAGTATGAAGTGGATGTCCAGATGGTGGAAAGCAGAGGAAGGTTTTGCAGATGCCACAAATCATGTGGACCACACATAAAACCAAAAGGGAGCATGGTGAAGGCTGTCACCATTTTCCCCAGGGGCTGGCAAGAGCTTACTGGTATATGCCTCCTGGGTACTCAGAAGCAAATTAGTGCTGGGGAACTTGGCTCAAGGATTCCTGGGTCTGGTGTTCCAGCCTGTACCGTAATGTACAGGAAGCCTTCACAGCCAAAACCTGAGCTTCCAGAGAAAACTTTAGACATACTTCCCTCATATTCAGTTGTCACGCACCTTTGGCATTAAGAAGGCGTTTGTTTTATTTATTCATTTTTTTAAGTTAAAAAAAATTTTTAAGTTTATTTATTTTTGAGAGAGAGAGACAGAGAGAGTGAGTGGGGGAGGAACAGAGAGAGATGGAGAGAGAGAATCCCAAGCAGGCTCCACGCTGTCAGCATGGAGCCCAATGTGGGGCTTGAACCCACGAACCATGAGATGATGACCTGAACCCAAACCAAGAGTCAGACGCTCCACTGACTGAGCCACCCAGGCACCCCAAGAAGGCATTTGCTTTAAAATGACAAATAATGCAAGAGGAATTTGAAGAACATTCAGCATGGTATTCTCTGGAAGGCAGAGCTGAGAATGCAGGTGCCTGGGAAAAACACGCTCCAAAATAAGATTCTTCAAGGCCAGTTATGGAACATCGAATACGTAGTTTGAAAGCAAAGTTCTATTTTTTTTTTTAAGGAAAGACAATAGAAGCATTGAACTACAGGAGATATTTGAGGCCATTATTCTCTCCCCAGTGAAAAGGAAGAAGAAACACATTGCACGCCCCTGCTAACCGCTTGGTCCAGACTAGCCCAGACTGGGACAGACGAGGAGCTCTGTCAGGGTTTGCCGAATGAATGAACAAATGAACTTCTCTCTTTCTCCCTTTCATGCACACCCGCTCATGGAGTTGTCTGCAATAGCTACTTAGCAAGTGCTTTTGAAATGGATTACATTAAAACACAGGCTCAATATATCTGAAAGACATTTAAATGAAAATTAAAACCCTAAAGTCAATTAATATGTGTGTAGGTGGTAGCATGGCAGGGATAATTATTCCAGAAACTTAGACTAAGGAATGCTACCAAATACTGCCTGCAAAACGCACCTCCGAATTTCCCATCAGTCAAAGAAAAAAAACCCAAAAAGATGGATTCATGAGATCTTATTTTTAAAAAGTATGCCATTTCACAAAGAGAGAAGTTTCCTGAGCATCAAGGGGAAGTTGGTGTAAGGGTTATTATATGACAACCAGCTATAAATATGGCTACTTTTTACATTGATTCTTAATAAAAAGGCTCAACATTTACAGAGGTGTGAAGGAGTGCTAAGGGAACTTAGCAGTATAGTCTGGTCTGACTTGTAGGAATGACTGGCATTTCTATAGGAGGCATTTCTTCCAGGAATTAACTTGGGATGGCTGGGGGAGGCTCAAAGTCCCATGATAAACAGCACAACCATGGATGCTCACTTAATTCAAATATGGGGATGTGTGGGGTGGGGGTGGGGGACCAGCAGTTTGAGAAGTTTCACTGATACCTTGAAATATTACTTGTTAAAACACACATGACATAGTATGATGCATGGTATATAACCAAAAAAAAAAAAAAAAAAACACAGTAATATTTTTATGATGAAATCTCTAAAGAAATTTCTTTACTTAGCAGGACATGTCAGGCTATTACCCCCAGACCACCTGATAATTATATTTGCTCTCTGCTGACACTAGGAATGATTTGAAAGCAAAAATCTGAAAGCGTTCTCAAATAGGAGACTTCTAAGAGGACCTATAAGGCTGACAATTCAAAATTAGGATTCCCAATAAGAATGTGAAAGGCAGACATTGTAGATTGAGAAAGGATGCCCGTGCCCTTGTCTCAAGCAGACAGGCAGGAAAAATGAGATTTTGTTGTTAAATGCATGCATCCCTAATCATTGCTTCTGAGCAAAGAGGCTTTATTCCAGCCAACACACAAATGCTGGCAAACCTAGACATGCCGAGATTGAGAAATAGATAAACTGTGAGTTATATTCACGATTCTAGTTTAAAGTCTGTGTGGTTCTGTGAAGGGTTTTGCCTTTGCCCATAATACTCTTTGCTGTCATTTTAATCTTCGCATTAAAAATGGGTCTTTACATTTAATTACTTTGGGCCACTGCCAGGGTTGAAGAACAGAACTAAGGTTTCAAGCAAGGCAAAGACTCCTTCTGTTTTGTTTGGGGAAGGATTCCGTTTAAACCCAGGGACGCGAGGGCAGCAGATTCTGCTGCTTTTCATTACTGGGGCAGTCCCACATTTTTACAATTATTTGGTTTAGAACGTAACTGGTGTCCCTGCCCCAGGCATGTTGTTGGTGAGATCCTTGGAAAATGCCCCTTCCATATACAAAACTCTCCAATGGTTTCCCCTCACACACTTGGAATAAAACCCACAGTCTTGTCCATGGTCCACAAGGCCCCACAGGGTCTGGCTCCTGGCTGCCTCTCTCCTCCCTTTGCCACCCACGCCTAGTTGGCTCCTCTCCAGCCACAGTGGCCAACTGCTCCTCAGATGTGCCAAGTTCCCTCCCTCTCCGTCTCTGCTCTCTACCCCAAGCACTCTCCCCAGCTACCCATATGTCTCCGTCCCTCACCCGCAAGTACTGACTTAATTTTCACGTTCCCACTGTACGTTTCCTCAACTGCCTTATTCCTTTGACCTTACCAAAGCTTGCTTTCTCCTCAAGGGATTGTTGCTAACATACAATCCATCTGTCTGGTGACTTGGTTCATTGCCTATCTTTTCCCGCTAGAATGTAACCTCCGTAAGGGACGGGAGCTCTTCTGTTGTGTTCATTGTCATGCTTCCATTATCTCGAACAGTACCTGGCCCAGAGTATGTGCTCGTTTTTTTTTTTTTTTTTTTTCTCTGAAGGAATAAGTCAATACCTCATGTCCTTGTTTATCTATGGATGATGACAGGCGCTAACAATTCATTGATTTTTCTTAGTTATATTGAAATCATAGGTACTAATGTCAATTACAATATCAGATCAAAATTAAAACACTGAGGGCAGCTATGTGACTCTGAAATAATTCCTTCTGAAAGCAAAGGCAGAGCATGTGCCTCCTCAGCTCCAACAATCCGATACTCTCTACCGGACTCTCCAAAATTTTGAGAATTGCTCAAGGGCCCTCATTATCATCGAAAATACTGTGACCTGCCCAAGGTCATAGTAAGTTATTGGCAATGTGATTACACTGGAATCCTGGTGTTGTGGTTCCCATGTTGGTGCTCTGGAGTAGTATATGAACGATTTCCCATGGAGTCTACTCACACGCCAGCTCTGCTCATGTTATTTTCTTGGCATGACAATAGTTATTACTTATTAAATCTCCACTATGTCTGTGTTGAGTGGCGTTCCTAAATTTGATACGATTCTAACAGCAACTTTCATAAATGGCACTGTTACCCTCATTTTACTCCATAAAAAGGGGAATGGAGAGGTTGAGTAACTTGCTCAAGAACTCACAGCTAGTGAGTGCCAGAATCATGATGTTAACCCAGGTTTTTTGGCTTCAAAGCCGATGTTCTTGGTTATACCCTGCTGCCACTACGCCCAGTACTAGGCTCTTGTCCGTGACTCATCTGCTAAGAAACTGTGACCTGGAGTGGTGGTCATTTAAAATTATTTCAGTGATGGAACCCTTCCCCCAACTAGGCAGGTCACAAAAGGCCCTACCTCTTTAATCAACTGCTTTCTGAACCCCAGGGAGGTCAGGAGACAATTGGAGGGAAAATGTCCGGGAAGGTGGGCAGAGCTCCTTTAGAGCAGGATGAGCTCAAGTTATTTCCATAGTCACCCAAAACCCCTGAATTTTCCACAGCTTTTCTACCTCTTTCCTTAGCTCATCCTCATCGTCCACGCACACACAGTATATTATTTATGTCACAATGATCTGGAAGTTTTTCTGAGAATCACATCTCATTTTCTGGCTCTTTTGAAGGACTACACAATCCTCTCTCTCATACAAGGTGCCTCTCTAAGCACTGGCAGACAGAGAACATCTCAAGCAGTGGTCCCAAATGTTTAGAATCTCTAAAGGTCATATCTATTGCCTAACGAATGTTTGGTTTCTGATAATGGACTTGTGACAAACACCTATCATTTAAATACTAATCACTCTGATTTACATTGAATTCTCATTGGCTGCCTTGCCACTTGATGTTCCAGAAAAGTCCCTGCTGGGTAAAAGACAGAGAATCCTGTCTGGCATTGAGACGTTGAAAGGAAAACAGTACACTTTGTTCTCTTGGCGAGTTCCCATTTAACTGACAAATCTGTTGAGCTGGAGAAGTTTTGTTTAAGTAAGGAATCAGGAATGATTTAGTTCATGTGACAGTCTGAATATGTTATTTCCAAGATGGGCTGGGAAGGAGATGTCTGACCTCTTTTCTCTAAAGAAGGGGAGAACTGTAGCTTGGTGAGAAAAACATGAACTTCACAAGGAGAAAGAATTTTTAATTCCAGGGTCAGTGTTCATTATTATTATTGCCGTTATAAGGAACGATAATACATCACACCTATAAGCCGTATTCTAGATGCTTGCCTGAGTTACCTTATTTAATCACCACGACAGTTGTATGATGTATTATCATTAGGTATTATTAGTCATCTCCTTTTTATAAGTGAGAGGATTGAGGCTTAGATGGTGGATCAGTCAGGGTCCTGGCACAGGCAGCAGAATCGAATTCAGGTGGTTCCAATAAGGAACATTTAATAAAAAAAGACTCATTACGGGGTGGAGCAGGGCTAAGGGAACCGACAAAGGATGTTGAGGCACCAAAGACTGTAGCCTGGGTAAACTATTACGATCCCTAGTGCTTAAAGGGCAAGAGGAGGAAAGAGGGAGTGCTAGCATGTGCAGAAAGTCTGCCTGGTGGGAGCTGACATCACAGGGGCATGCCTCAACAGCCAGAAATGTGAGAGCACATCATGGAGGAAGCAGGGAGGAGCTTCTCTACTCTCTCTCTCCTTGCCCTGATCTCCTGCCTCTGCCTCCTGCTGACTAAACCCCATGGGAAGCCAGAGGGCAAGGGAGGATGCTGATGGTTTGCAGATCAGCTTTCCCGGGCACAAGCAGCTTAGAGGGTGAGAATGAATTGAGGGTTGGACACTGAAGCAGCAGAATGGACCCTGCCCTAAATTCGGTTTCGGTATTGAGACTGATGCTACCATACATACACTGAGAGACTACGAAAAGGTTTAACTCTCATAATGAGGCTTTCTGGGAGAGCACGGCGGCCCCAGACAGGTACGAAAAGAGCTTGAGAGAACAGGGAAAGGAGACTGGCGTGTTATTTTTACGGTGGTTTGGGGCTTGGGCCAGAGTGAGGGTCCCCATGCATGGTCTAAATTTCCAACCAGTCCCAAAGAAGGGAGCGTCCAGGCTTTCTTTTTTTATTTTTCTTTTTGATGTTTTAATTTAAATCCAAGTTAGTGAACATATAGTGTAATAATGGTTTCAGGAGTAGAATGTAGTGATTCATCACTTACATGTAATACTCAGTGCTAGTCCCGACAAGGGCCCTCCTTAATATCCATCACCCATTATCCCCTCCCCCCACCCAACACCCCTTCAGCACCCCTCAGTTTGTATCCTGTATTTAGGAGTCTCTCACGGTTTCCCTCCTTCTCCGTTTTTATCGTATTTTCCCTTCCCTTCCCCCGTGTTCATCTGTGTTGTTTCTCAAATTCCACATGAGTGAAATCATATATTTGTCTTTCTCTGACTCCTTTTGCTTAGCATAGTACATGCTAGTTCCACATTCTCACAAATGGCAAGATTTCATTCTTTTTGATCTCCAAGTAATATTCCATTGTAGGTGTGTGTGTGTGTGTGTGTGTGTGTGTGTGTGTGTATACATACATATACCATATCGTTATCCATTCATCTGTCAATGGACATTTGGGCTCTTTTCATAATTGTAAATAGTACTGCTATAAACTTTGGGGTGCCTGTGCCCCTTTGAACCAGCCTTTTTGTATTCTTTGGATAAATACCTGGTAGTGTAATTGCTGGGTCATAGGGTAGCTCTATCTTTAATTTTTTGAGTGACCTCCATACTGTTCTCCAGAGTGGCTGCGCCAGTTTGCATTCCCGCTAACACTGCCAAAAGGTTCCCTTTCCTTCACCTCCTTGTCAACATCTGTTGTTTCCTCAATTGTTAATGTTAGCCATTCTGACAAGTGTGAGGTGGTATCTCATTGTGATTTTGATTTGTATTTCCCTGATGGTGAGTGATGTTGAGCATCTTTTCATGTGTCCATTAGCCATTTGGATGTCTTCTTTGGAAAAGTGTCTGTTCACGTCTTTGGCCCATTTGTTCACTGGATTATTTGGTTTTGGGGTGTGGAATTCGATAAGTTCTTTTTTAAAATTTTTTTTTAATGTTTATTTATTTTTGAGAGAGAGAGACAGAGACAGAGAAGAGTGCAAGTGAGGGAGGGGCTGAGAGAGGGAGACACAGAATCAGGAGCAGGCCCCAGGCTCTGAGCTGTCAGCACAGAACCCGACGTGGGGCTCGAAGTCACAAACCGTGAGATCATGACCTGAGCTGAAGTCGGATGCTCAACTAACTGAGCCACCCAAGCTCCCCAAAGCTTTTTATCCTGATGAGGTCATAAGAGTTCATTTTTGTTTTTGTTTCCCTTGCCTCTGAGACATGCCTAGTAAGAAGTTTCTGTGGCCAAGGTCAAAGAGGTTGTTGCCTGTTTTTTTCCTCTAGGATTTTGATGGTTTCCTGTCTTACATAAGGGTTTTCATCTATTTTGAGTTTATTTTTGTGTATGTTGTAGGAAAGTGGTCCAGGTTCATCCTTTTGCATGTCGCTGTCCAGTTTTTCCAGCACTATTTGCTGACGAGACTGTCTTTTTTCCATTGGATAATCTTTCCTGCTTTGTTGAAGATTAGTTGTCCATACGTGTTTAGGTCCATTTCTGAGTTCTCTATTCTGTTCCATTGATGTATGTGTCTGTTTTTGGTCCAGTCTTGATGATTACAGCTTTGTGATCCAGCTTGAAGTCCAGAATTGTGATGCTCCCAACTTTGGTTTTCTTTTTCAGGATTACTTTGGCTTTTTGTGGTCATTTCTGGTTCCATAGCACCCAAGATTTCTCACAACTTGACTAAATGTGGGACAGAAGAGGTAGAGTCTTAGAAGCTCAGAGAGATTCAGCATTGTGCCCTAAATCATTTAACTACTAAGTGATGGAGCTGGATTTTCAACCCAAGTCAGTCTTTAGCTAAAACTCATGCTATTTGCCACCACATTAACTGAATTTGCTACCTTGAACAAATTACTTCACCCCCTGAGTCTTGGTTTTCTCATCCATAAAATGGAAACCATATCTCTGTTTCCGGTCCATGGCAGGTGTTCCATTAATGACAATTATTATTGTTAACCATTTTGTTTCTGTTGAACTTGTGTTTGTTGACACTACTTCCTTCTCCTATCTTGCCTACCTCCATCAGGATTGGATACCCTGGTGTTCTAGTGTTTCTTTGTGAAACATCTGGGACACAGCTACTTGCCTAAGAAGTATATCCTTAGGTACTGAACTATTGCCTTTTTCTCAAGATAAGGTTGAGAATAATCCTCTTCCCAAGTGGATCAAGAGACCACTTTAACATCCATTTTCCTGGTAAGCTTCAGAAAGGAAGCAGCAAAACTTTTAGTAATTCAGACACCACAGCAATGTGACCAAGGAGCTAGGAAGTGAAAGCGACATCACTCTATTCCTGTCTATCACCTTTGAAATACTGTCTTTCTAAGGTCCTAGTGAGAAAAGGTTTGAGATGGACAATTTTTCCCCAATGATCCTATAATGTCATGTGGTTCTAGAATCTTCTATTCCTCTAATATTACTCCAGCACACACAGCCCATGGGGCTACAAGGTGTTTTGCACATAATCTCTTTTTAATTCATCTTATTCATCTTTGTTGAATTAAAACAAACACATTAAAGACTGATTTTGAAGCAATGGCACATTGCCACCAAAGGCTTATGTAGTGTGTGTGTGTGTGTGTGTGTGTGTGTGTGTGTGTAACAATGAGGCTAACAAGATTAATTATAAAAAATAAGGGGTGTTTCAGAAAGTATTTTGCTAGGAGCCATATTTTCACATGTGGGGACTGAAACTATTTCTGAAAACTTCCAGGTCCCTAGACTTCATGCATATTAACAATTGATTAATCAGGTGATGACATCAACCCACAGCCTGGAACTGGGTAGCTATGGGGCCTGCAAATGCCCATTCTTTCAGCCAAGGGGCTGAGGATGTAAGGCAAAGATTACTCTCAAAAAGCTGTGACAGAAACTTTACTGAGAATTTTAAAAATCATCAATGAAAAAAAAAAAAATCCTGGCCTTTGTCTTTCAGCCAGCAGTCCTCTTGTGGATGGGAACAGATGCTACCCTGGCTAAGTAAAAAGCACAACATGAGCCTTTTTCTTTCTGCCTTTTAAACCAGTAAACACCATCCACTGTGGACCAAAACAAGACAGGTGGCAGCTATTCGAATTGGAAATGAGGCACTGAGATAATAGATTGTGGGATCCACCGTGGCCAGCCTCAAGGGAGTGGCTCCGGTCAGAGGGCTCATTGTTTTTCTCTTTTAATGAGCAGACTCTATAAAATGTACAGCTCCTGATGCCACTTTGATTCCCTAAATTTTATTAATTGTTCTTTTGTGTGCTCTTATTTGCACAATTTACTTTTGATGAACCACGAGTGTTCGTCATGACTGAATAGAGCTGCCTCTCACAGAGACCCTGGGCTTTCTCTGAAGCAACAAAGAAGAAGTGGTTCTATACTGGATGATTCCCAAGGAATGTGTGAAGTTCTGAAAGTGCCTGTGTCACCTCCTTGGCACAGTTCCTCAGAATCCAGGTATCTGTAGAGCTGGAGGAATAGAGTTGGAGTTTACAAGTGAAGAAAGCCAGAGGCTCCTCAGCCATATTCTGACTGGGAAAGGCACAGTTGTGTGGTGCGGTGAGCAGGGAATGGGTGTTTCTGCCCCTTGGTCAGTGTCTCATCTTTCTGGGATAATGTGCATAACAGCCCCTTGCTGCTCTGTCTTCTCGGTCCCTTGATTCATGCGAAGTGTGGTGGGGAGACTGGGGAACAAGGTCCATGTTTCAGATTTCTACCCTTTCATACTGTTCCTCGTCTTTATATGCACAGCCCCAACAACAATACACCCACACCTGCTGGCACTCTGGGCTCAGTGAGTGGTTCCCCTATTGCAGTAAAGCTCTCGGGTAAAACAGGAATGCCTCCTAATGGTGTCCACTTTCTAGCCCCAGTAATGGCAACTTGGATATTTTCACAGAATCTTCTGTGCTTATAACCAAAACCGGGTGGAGTGGATTTTAGTTATCAAGAAAGAGCTGGTTTTTGGAACTATTGGGGGAGCAAGGAATGTCTTTTTTGTTCACCAGAGCCCCTCAGATTAAGCCACAAGGACTCAGCATTAGGCAGTGTGGAACCATGACAGAAAAATGGGAGCTGATAGTATCAAAAAGCCCAAAGTTTTCAGATCTTTGGATCTCGTAGCTGCAACTCTAAGTATCTGTTCTAGAGAAGAAATATTCAGAAATGTAGACAAAGCTGGATGTATAAAAATGTATGTCATAGGAGTGGTTTGTGTGTGTGTGGGGGGGGGGGATAATTATTCTAAGGGCTGGCAAATAATCCCTTTAAGAGAGAACACTGTCTTGGGTTAGCGTCACAACTTCTGGAGTAGTTATGGATATAAAGACGAGGTCCCTCTGGTGATGAACAAGAGCAGACAAAGAGGTAACTACTCTTGGCTGCCTTATGATGTTTGTGGAAATCTAGGGGTCAGGAAAACAGAGGCAAGAAAGGAGAACTCAGAACAGATCATCTGAAAGAGTGGGGGTGGCAGAGGAGTTACAAAGAAATATCTGGCCTGGGGCACCTGGCTGGCTCGGTCGGTGAGGCATGTGACTCTTGATCTTGGGGTTGTGAGTTTGAGCCTCATGTTGGGTATAGAGATTACTAAAAAAAAAAAAAAATACACTAAAAAAATCTGGGATTATGGGTAAGTTAAGGGAGTGGGTGGCCTTTAGGCATCGATCTGTAAGAGTTTATTTGAATGGGGGAAAATGAAGGGAAAAAGGGGACAGGTTGGATGGGGAATACAGAGGTATCCACCTGGATTCCTTCTTGGGCAGAGCTCTAAGGCCTAAGCAGAGTCATTATTCTCACAGAGGATTTCTAGAGTCTGGCGACTCAAAGCAGGTGTTGCGGCCAGCAAGCATCAGCCTCACCAGGAGCATTTAGACCCACCCAAGACCTCATGAACAAAGATCTGCATTTTAACAAGGTCCCAGGTGATCTGTGTGCACTTTGAAGTTTAGGAAGCACTGCCTTGGGAGACCCCTGGTATCCAAGTACATCTCAGAGAGTGAGAAAGAGCAGCATCCCTCTATATCTGCCCAGAGAATTGCTCTGGGTTGGGACACAGTACTGGAAGGGGCCAATGGGGCCTTGGATTTTCATGAAGGGTGAGAAGCAGGTAGAGCACATTCTTCCTGCCATTTTTAGATGGTGGAAACCAATTAAAACGACTAAGAGAAAAATGTGCAGTGACTACTTTAAAAGAAACATGAGGCATGCTAGAAGGTCTCAAAAGTGATACTGAAGTTTGGAGAAAGGAGGGATCTTATACACAAGCCCTCTTTGGGTTAATACTGTCACCAGGACCACTGCAATGGTCTTGGGAAGACTCAGTGACATGTGAGGCTGGTATGATCCTCATTAGAAGCAAAATAGACAAAGGAATATTATATTGCCTATAATATTGTTTTTAAAATATGCTTAGAGGGGCGCCTGGGTGGCACAGTCGGTTAAGCGTCCGACTTCAGCCAGGTCACCATCTTGCGGTCCGTGAGTTCGAGCCCCGCATCGGGCTCTGGGCTGATGGCTCGGAGCCTGGAGCCTGTTTCCGATTCTGTGTCTCCCTCTCTCTCTGCCCCTCCCCCGTTCATGCTCTGTCTCTCTCTGTCCCAAAAAATAAATAAACGTTGAAAAAAAAATAAATAAAATATGCTTAGAAAAAAGGATGGAAAGGGAATGTACCTCTATCTCTGAGTGGTTTGGGATTTTACTTTCAGACATTTTTGTACTTTTCAAGTTTTCCACGATGATCATAGGTAAATACAAGTAGAAACAATGCAGCAGAATGTAAATCGTGTCTGCTTCTGAATGGCAAGAGTGTGGATTTAGCCCTCCTTTCATTCTTTTTTGTCCTTTCCAAAGTTTGTCCACGGGCTATTAATACATGTATAATTAGGAAAAGAAACAAAAAGGAAGCATGAAATGTAGAATCAAAAGACCTGTGTTCCAGGTGGACCCCTGACCTTAATAGTTGTGTGTTCTATAGTCACATAACTTGCTCGAAGTCTCCTTGCTCATGTGTAAATGGGACACTGTCACTGATCTTAAGGGATATGAACATGATGGGTGTGGAGGACTTTGTGAACCGGTAAGTGCTAACAAACCTGAGTCCCAAGGCTGGCTTGGTGATAGCATGTGGAACCCTTCGTCAGCTCTCCCCCCAACACCCGGTGGGAGGGCAATGGAGAGTGTCTGGTTTCAGCCTCAGCAAGGCTTATCTCTCTCACAAATGAGTGGATACACAGGCCCAAAGTTCTTCCCCTTTGGCTACTTTGACGGAGATAAAATTCTCCAACATTCCTTAGTAAAATGCCACCTACCATCTATCAGGCAAGAATAGCCTTTCTCGTTGATACCATTAGGGTTGGGCCATGATGTTTTCTGTTGATCACTCATTGCTTGGTGTAACAGTGACATTCTTTAGACAGATTTTTGGGTTTCTATATGAGGAATTGTAATTCTAGTTTCAGAGGAGAGCAACAGTAGCACAAAACCCAAAAAGGATCTACCTCTAAAATCTTGAATAGTTCTCCGAAATCACACTAGTTATAGCTAACAAGTAAATAGAATAGTCTATAAGCCCAATTCAACATATGTGGAAAACCTCCTTCCTACACAGGCTAAATGTTTTGCTAGAGATCTTTATATATAAAGCCATCTTGGCCCTACAAGCCCAACTCATAAATCATAGAGGGTTGCTGGGTCCAGAAGTATTTTTGACTTGCAGTCTGGGGTGCTGCAGTTCAGGACAATCAGTAGGCTGAGTGGAGAGGCCTCATGTCCCTTGCTTTCTCCTAATATGAGTATCGATGTGATGTGAAAACTGGAAGGGCACTGGCTTAGAAGGGTGGTTGGAGGTAGGTCCCCTCCCTGGCGATCCAGTGTCTGATGACAACACAAGACACCTCGCTAGACCAAAGCCCTACTGACTCCACTTTTGAATTTTGCGAGGCAGAGAAATCTAGGGCAAGATTTGCTCTTCTTCACAGTTCTAGGGAGATTTCTTCCTTTGCAGTTGTGGGATGCCAGGCCTTTTGTTAAGACACAACTATAGCCCAGCTCACTGACTTATTTCTTAATGACCATGATCCTCATCAGACACAAGCTAGGCCATTTGTTGGCGAATTTGCCCTTGTTTGTAGGCAATGTGGGATCAACAAATATTGACTGGGCAAACTTTTCCTGGGGGCTGGCCAGGCAGACTCTCTTCCCTACTCTGTTTCTGTGGCTGTTTCACGGTGCTCGGCTGGGCAGAGACTCAAAGAGTCAGCTGGGGAAGAAGGGCCTGCCAGGCAGTGAGAAAGAGACCAGAGACCCTTGTTGGCATGTAGACAACCTATTAACTCTCTACCCAGCCGGGTGAGGAGGGCAATATAGCCTCTCTCTCTCCTTTCCACATCCTTGCCCTTCAGGCTGCACACCATCTTGTCATTACTTGGTTTTCCTTTCTAGGATGCATCCGATGTTAATTTTCACTAGCTTGCGTCTAGAATAAAAAAGGAAGTGGGTTCATGATAGAGGGGACGCTGTGCGGTTTTTTGTGGGTGGGTCTTGAAAGCTAGACTCTGGGCTTCTGCAACTTGGGGAGAAAGGTCTGGTGCACAAGGAAAGATCATACAAAAAGTAATTCTAGCTGTATTTGTAGGGACTCTAATTTTCCAGGCATTGAGATGGATATGCAAATATGAGTACATTATTTATTTCTGCTTCATTCCTGGGTTATGGGAGGCCACTACTGCTTTTCCTAAAGGCTGAGTTTTCTTTCCCTTAGGAAAGATAAACCAGCTCTTTGTTGGTGATGGGCCATTGGCTTCATAAATCATCCAGCATTTCTCCCCTACAGCTACTAAATCTCCGTGTGAAACCAGAGGGTAGGAAGATGTGCTTCTTTCTTTCTGAAGGTCGAGAAAGGCAGAGGAGAGTGGAGTTTTCCAGGATTCAGGGCAAGGCAACAGGCGTGGTTGGTACATTCCAAGAGTAGTAAAACATGAGCCTGTTTGTACCCAGCTCTCTACAAACTGCTGGAGCTTGGAAGGAAAGGGCTCAGGGTTGCTGGAATTCAAAAGCAATTAGTCCCCAAGGCCAGCTAGGCATGAAGGGAGTGCAGCCACCCAGCGGGGCCATCCGCCTTTGACAAGGCTCTGTGAGTCTGGCAAAAAGCCTCTGCAGAGGTGATCTCAGTAAACCGATAACCTGAGGCCTCTTCCCTGGATTTCCTTGATTATTCCTTGATTACCAGGTCAAGGGGTGAGGGGTGGTAAAACCATGGCAAGTACTGGACTGCTCATGACACTTGGTAAGAGCAGAAGGGGGTCTGGATTTGACACGATTCAGAAAAAAAGTAAAACAGCAGCAATAACAAACAATGACAGTCCAAAACAGGCTATACTAAATACTACCTTTTGGAAATATACATAGGTGGTAAAACTGTAAGGAAAAGCAAAGGAATAATTATGAGGAAAGCCATATGGGAGGCAGGCTAATGTGATAGGGAGCTGCCTGCTGGATAGGATTGCAAGACAAAGTACAAGACACCAGTTAAATGTGATTTTTCAGATAAATAACAGTATTGTAGTGGAAATATTTCCCAAATATTGTATGAGATGAACTGACATTAAAAAGAAAACCATCCATTGTTTATCCGAAATTCAGTTCCTGAATTTTTAAACATTTTTAAACATTTGTATTTATTTATTTGAGAGAGAGAGAGAGGTGGGAGGAGGGCAGAGAAAAGAGAGAAAATCCCAAGCAGGCTCCACACGGTCAGCGCAGAACTCGATGTGGAGCTCAGACTCGCAATCCAAACCATGAGATCATGACCTGAGCCAAAACCAAGAGTCAGATGCTTAACCAACTGAGCCACCCAGGCACCCGAGAATTTTTGGTCGGTAAATCTAGCTGCTAAACTTCTAAGGGACTGGTAATCTTCTATTTTGTGATGATGGCTCTTCTGTTCTTTGACTGTGGATCTTCACTTTCGTTTTTTATAAATGTACATTTATGTTTTATACACTCTTCTGTGTATATGTTTTCTTTCATAAGAATTTTTTTAAGTTTATTTATTTTGAGAGAGAGAGAGGGAACATGCACACTGGCAGGAGAGGGGCAGAGAGAGAGAGAGAGAGAGAGGAAGAGGGAGAGAGAGAATCCCAAGCAGGCTCCGTGCTTTCAGCCCAGAGATTGACGTGGGGCTCGAACCCACGAATAGTGAGATCATGACCTGAGCCGAAATCAAGAGGGGGATGCTTAACTGACAGAGCCCTATTCATAATAAATTTTGTTTAAAAGTTCTCGAATACTGTGAAACAGTCTTTGCTAATTAAAAAACCATCATCTATTTATCCTGTTCCTTCCTCTCCCTACTCTCCCCCCACAAATGTTATGAGTAAGAAATGTATCCATATCCCATTATAGATGAGGCGATTGAAGCTCAAAAGTTAAATAACTTGTCCAACGTCCCAGAACTGGTAAGTGGTAAAATCGAGTTTGAATCTGATTTTATTACTAATTTTACTAATCTAAAGCCTATGCTCCTAACTACTGTAAAATGCTTATGTTGTATGGCAACAGACACACACACACAACACAGACCAAAATATGGAAACCCGAAAACATGTTTGTCCTTAGAGCAAGGGATGGTTGAATCATTCTGACAACGGGGTAATGAGTAAAATGTTTTGTAGAAGAGAATAGAAGATATCAACAGACACCAGCACTGAGATGTCACATCTGTTGGAATTATCTGACAAGGATTTTAAAGCAGCCATTGTAAAACTGTGTGAACAAGCCGTTATGAATGTGCTGGAAATAATGAAAGAAAGTGTCAGTAAGAAAAAAAAAAGTAGAGGAAATAAGCAAAAATTTTAGAAGCCAAAAAAAGTAATGGGGCTCAACAGCAGAATGACGAGGACAGAGAAGGAATCTATGAACTTGAAGATAGAATAGGAATTACCCAATCTGAGGAAAAGAGAAAATATAGACTAAAAAAAAGGTAAAATGAACAGACATTTCAGAGAACCATGGGACTGTAACAAAGGATCTGACAAGCATGTCATCAGAGTCTCAGAGAAGAGAAAAGGGTAAGACTGAAAAAAGTACTCAGGGAAATAATGACTGAAAACTTGGTAAATTTGACACACACAAAAAAATGAGAAACATTCACTTTCAAGTAGTTGAGAGAATTCGAAGCATGATAGATCCAAAGAAATCCATACAAAGACACATTAAAATCAAACATCAGAGGGGTGTCTAGGTGGCTCAGTCGGTTCAGCATCAAACTCTTGATTTCAGCTCCGGTCATGATCTCACAGCTTTGTGGGTTCGAGCCCCACATCAGGCTCTGCACTGTTAGTGCCCTAACAGTGCAGAGCCTGCTTAGGATTCTCTCTCTTTCCCTCTCTCTCTGCCCCGCCCCAACTTGCACTGTCTCTCTCTCTCAAAATTAATTAATAAACTTAAAAAAAAAAAAAAAAAAACAACCCAAACATCTTGAAAGCAATGAGAGAGCAATGCCACTTTACCAACACAGGAAAACCAGTTGGAATGACAGTGGATTCCTCATCAGAAATTGGGACAGAGTGGGGGAGGGCGGAGGGCAAAAAAGAAATAGCACAACATTTTTTTTTTAATTTTTTTTTCAACATTTATTTATTTTTGGGACAGAGAGAGACAGAGCATGAATGGGGGAGGGGCAGAGAGAGAGAGGGAGACACAGAATCGGAAACAGGCTCCAGGCTCTGAGCCATCAGCCCAGAGCCCGACGCAGGGCTCGAACTCACGGACCGCGAGATCGTGACCTGAGCCGAAGTCGGACGCTCAACCGACCGCGCCACCCAGGCGCCCCAGCACATTTTTTTAAGAGCTGAAAGAAAAGAACTGTGAATTCTATATGCTATGAAATTATCCCTCAGGAAGAGAGAAATCAAAACATTCTGGGGTGACGGAAAACCAAAAGAATCTGTTTCTAGCAGACCTGCTTTGAACGCATGGCTAAAGGAAGTTCTTGACATAGAAAGGGATGAATTCTGAAGCATCTGGAAGGAAGAGAGAAAAAGAGTAAAAGAGTAAAAGTATGAATAAATAAAATGGGCTTTCCTTCTCATACGTTTTCTAAATTAGATCTGTCAGTCAAAGCAAAAAGCATAACATGGTCTGATGTGGATTCCAATGTATATAGACGAAATATTTGAGACAATTATACCGTAGATCATGGCAGTGGCAGGAGGGACAAGGACATAAAGGGAGGTAAGGTTTCTACACTTCACTGAAACTGGTAAGATACTGTTGCCAGGAGATCTTTGTGGTGATCTGTATCTTGATTGTGCTGGTGCTTATAGAAATGTATACATGTGATAAAATGGAATAGAACTATACACATACAGTGTATCAATGTCGACTTCCTGGTTTTAATATTGTGTTAGAGTTATACAAGATGTAACCACTGAGGTTTAGATTAAGGATACATGCGAACTCTCTGTCACAGCTTTGCAATTTCCTATAAGTCTGCAATTTTTTCAAAATAAAAAGTTGAGTGAGAAAGAGAGAGAGAGAGAGAACGAGTAGAGGGCTGCAGTTCTCTTGTTCCTTTTGTTGTAATTGTTTGATTTTAGGGTGTCTAGGAAAAGTCCAAGTGCTTTTAAGATACCTGAGTTCAGGGGCGCCTGGGTGGCTTGGTCGGTTGGGCGTCCGACTTCGGCTCAGGTCATGATCTCGCGGTTCGTCGGTTCGAGCCCCACGTCGGGCTCTGTGCTGACAGCTCAGAGCCTGGAGCCTGTTTCAGACTCTGTGTCTCCCTCTCTCTCTGCTCCTCCCCAGTTCATGCTCTGTCTCTCTCTGTCTCAAAAATAAATAAAAGTTAAAAAAAAATTTTTTTTTTAAAGATACCTGAGTTCAGTTCTGGCTGTATAGAGACTACGCTAATCGAATGGAGGCATCTGTGGGTCAGCCTGAAACAAGACGGTTTTGTGCGTAGAACACATATTGGTTTCCTGTGCCCTTTCAAGGGAATCGATACATCGATTTTCATTTATCTAGCCATATGTGGTCAGGACATGGTTTATTTAGAGAATGTCGTCTCCCTATGCATCAAAAGACAGGGAGGCCCACAGACACAGTTTTCCTAGAGAACAGGTTACAAGATAGAGAGCCTTTTGGAATTTCCTCTTCTTCCTCCTCTTCCACTGTGCCCACCGTCTAGCCTGCATGGATAATGTGTGCAACATGTACACTTGGACCCTCTGTGATCCCTCACAGCTCCACCTCCAGACTATACTTCACATTTCCCCACTCCTTTCTTTATCCATTGCCATCTTCCTCGTCCAAGTCACCTTCACTGACCCCGTGAGTTACTTCAATATTCTCCTCTTGGTCTCTTTCTTCTGTCTTGCACCCTTTCTCCATTCTCCACACATCATCAGTCTGAGTGACATTCTGTGTACATCAGGTCATGCCACACCCCTGCTCAGCACCTTGAATAGCTCCCCTTGTACTCAGCATCAAGTTTGCACAGATTACCCTGGCCTGGAGGATCCCACGTGACCTGGCCCCTGCCTATTTCTCTGACTTTATCTCAGAGATTCACTTGGTCTCAGGCACACGGGCCGCTTCTCAGTTCCTCCACTGTCCAAGCTGTTTCACACTGGAAGTCTTCAACGCTCTCCCTGGAATAGGCTTCTTGTGCAGCTGACTCAGACTGTGCACCAGAGCTGGAATGCTCCGCCTCTGAGTGGCCCTCTGTGACCCCCTGCCTAAAGCAGCTGCCGCTTCATTGACTCCCCGTTGCACGAGCCTATTAATTTTCTCTAGACATTTACCATGCTTTCTCATGATTCTCGTTGTTTTCTTGTTTATTGTCTATTATTCTCCCAGAAAAGTAAGCGACATGAGGGCAGGGACTTTGCATTCCTAGTCACTGTAGCAGCCCTGATTCAATAAATATTTTGTCAAAGAAGTGAATGAATGAAGAATTATAGACTATTAGACCTGGCAGGGACCTTCTTTCCCCAAGACAAGAAGCCCCCTGGGGACCCTTGGAAGAGGCTGCAGAGAGAAGATAATGACGGTAATCTGACAGGTGCATGCAGCACCTTGGGGTTTGCAGAGCATTTTGAATTATTGTGCCTTCCTTCAACAAATACAGAAAAGCAAATGTCTTTGGGGGTCGCACAGATCACAGCGGTGAGGAGCCTGGATCCAAGGAGGAGAGTTGAGCTTCTGAGCACACAGACACCTGGCAGAGGGCTTTGGAACCAGTGTCCCCACCATGGCCAGCAGGCGAACAGCCTTCACGGTTCGCCTAGCAGCAGGGGCTCCAAGTGGTCTACGTTAACCAGATCACCTGACCTATAGCAAAGCTAACAAGGAATGCCCCAGGGAGGGAACGGCCGCCAAGAAGCCATGGAGCCATGTCAACATGATGTGGAGAGAAGAGACACAGAAGTAGGAAGATAGCTGGTAAATGGATAAATTTTTTAAGCTGAGCTAGTGTCCTGGAGGCTTCAGTTTGTCAAACCCACAGCCTCTGCTCATGTGTTCCAGAGAAGGGTCAGAGCAGGACCTGGTCTGTGTTCCCATGAGGGCCTCACGGTGCCTCTCTGGCCTTGGTGCCAAGAACACGGAGGTGTGCACCCAGCTCTGCTGCTGAACTGTGGTGTCCCATGAGGTCCTCTGTTGCCTCTGTCTTCTTGAAAAAATGGGGACGATGGTGAAAGCATTTCAAAAGTGACTCTCTGTTGTTGCTTTTCTCTTGTTTCCAAAGACTCATAGTATTCAAGGGACTAACAATCCCCGTCTCTAAAAAGCATCCAGTTGAGCGAGAATGTTACCACAGAAATTCCACTTGCATATACCTTTAATCATGTGGCAAATTACCTTATTAACCACCAGGGAGTCTAGTCTTATTACTTAATTAAACCATCTCTTTTTTTCTTATTAAAACCACATGGGTTTAAACTTCTGTGTGGTTTTAGATTCTTTTACCTTTCTTTGGATGTCTGTGTAATAATGGCCGCATAAAGAATTTCTGTTATTTTGCGTTGATAACTAAAGGGTTAGCAACATTAAATAAAAGGGGGGGGGGGAGGTTGGTAGAGATGGTCTGGATAGGCTCACACTGGCCAGTGACGTAACAGCCACTTGGGTGGTATGAAAGTCTGAGATGTGTACCCGTCACTTATTGCTTCTCTGGCCAAAACATCTGCAATACAAAATCCTGTCATTAGACAGCCCACATGTTAGAAAAACAAAAGGAGAGAGAGAGGGAGAGAGAGAGAGAAAGAAAGAAAACCCAGTCCCCCAAAATGGCTGGATAAAGCCTCATTATTACTGGTAGGAAATTAGACATTTAAGGTTATACTTCAAAGCAACTATTTTTATTACAAGAGGCTCAACATTTTGATTTATTGGGCAGCAGAACAAGATTGTGACAAATATTTCCACCTCAAAGAACAGACAAATCAGGCCTAAGAAGTCATATATTAAGTAGTTTAAAAATAAAGTTTGTTGCAACAATAGTCATAATGATGAAAATTGCATGCTTTTGCTCACAGCCCCCCAATGACTGCTTTAGCAGACTTGCCAAGAAGAAGAAATAATTTAATCTTGTGGGAATTTTCTTCTAATCAAAGGAAAGTACTAAAATTTTGTGAAATGAAACAGCTGAAGTTGTTAGTAAGTCTGTGCTACCTTTCTCCAAAGGTCAGCACCAAGCAGGGCCTGTTTACAATCCTGTATCTCAGTCTAAAATGCACCCGTCTAGAGAGATGTTAAGAATGTACGATGGGTTCTGAGGAATCTATAGAGATAATTAAAGAATAAAACATAGGGTTTTGAGACAAAGCTGAAAGAATTTAGAATATTCGGCCTTGTTAAAAAACACACACATACACCAACCTAGAGGGTTAGGTTTTTAGCCATTTTACGTAGCAGGGTTATGTTGCACTAAAGGCTGACCATCTTAACCCACATCCATCTGGACACAACCTTTTCTCTTATGACATGGACAGTTCTGATTAGATTAAGTTAGAGGAAGTTTTCAGTGAGAGTGTGCACAAGTCAAACTGGAAGACAAGTTTCTCAGACAGGATGTAAAGTCATCTTCTCTGTAGGTCTCTGAATAAAGAAGCACATATCTGCCTAGGTGTGGGAACAGAACTTAATGGAAAGAGCGCAGGCTGTTGATGTGAGGCTCATAGCTTGGGTTCTAGTCTCAGCTCAACTGTCGATGAACTCTGTGACTTCTGGCCAAATCACTTAACTTCTCTGGCCTTGGTTTCTCATCCATAAAATGAAGATTGGACTAGGTGATCTAAAAGACGTTGTGCATGACATTTTGATTCTAGGAGGGAGACAGAATGATCATAGGAGAGCAGTAAGGTCCTTCTTTATTTTATTCTTATGGCTCCACTTGCTTGGAAGGGAAGTTTATGTATGTAAGTGTCTCTGTATGTATGAATGTGGTTATATTGGAGGGAGGGAAATGGAGATTCTATGCACCCTAGGTATGTTCATAAAACTCCAGGTGTAATTTGAACTTACATAAATTACTTTCTCCTTTAAATGCCATGTAAACAAATTCTAGTGATGAATGCTTTGTAAATTGAGTAATCACTGCCACATTTTATTTGTAAGCACACATTATCATTTGTCAGGGGGCCTGCTGCAATTCTGAATGCCATACTGAGTTCCATCAGTGTGCATGTGAATTAACTTCTCGGTAATGCTGAGTGCTTCCACAATCCTCCTAAGGACTGGGATAATGAATTTCAAGGAAGTGGGCCTAAAATGCTAACAGAATTCTGTTACATGTTTTAAATCCTCAAAAGCTAAGTACATCTTGCTCAGTCCCCTTTTTTCTTTATTATAAAGGTGCTTCCCTGAGGACAACATTGCCCTGGGAGTATTTCCTAAAGGGAACAGAGAATCTTGGAGAGACAGAGTCCTGGTGAGTTGGGAGAGAGGAAGGAAGCCAGCACAGAGTTCTCATGCCCTAGAACGGCTCCCTCTAACTCATCAACTGACCATTACTGGGCTCCCAACTTTGGACTTCAAGACATTTGGAAAATGTTCATAAACATGTTCAGAATCCCCTGGTGTAAGCAAAACATTTTTATAAGACTGTAAAATAAAGAAAACTGGCACACATTTTGTTTGAACAAGTGTGCTGGCCATTTCTTTTCATAAGGTGATGGACTCTTAAACAAGACTTAGTAATTGCTCTTGGGGAATTTGGCCTCTTAATTTTGGAAAACACAATAAAATACATGCAAATCTCTAAACCTGGTAGATGACAGATCCTAAACCTCAGGCACATGGGGAGAGAATGTGAACAAAAGAGGACCCTTCGCAAGTTATAGTTTGAGAAACAGAATTAAACCGGAGACAATGGGATTCTTGCTTTGATCATTGCTTATGTAGAAACATGAGAATGTGGGAGGATTTCTTCATCCAGAGAACTCCCACAGACTACTCTAGGAGGTAAAGTAGGCCCAACCACTCATAAACTAGTTGTTTCCAGAAGAATGAGGCATAAAATGTCATTGTTGTGGCTAATTCATATTAAACGCCACTATTAAAAGTTAAAAGCTTAAAAGCAAAGAAAGGGTGGGAAACTTTTTTTGTGACTAGATACAATAGAAATTATACATAAATTTCCCCCTTTTCTCTTTTTAAGAAATTTCCTTGAAGCTCCAGGAAACCCCACCTCTGTTGGGATTTGAGCATGAACTGGGGAAGACAGAAGGGAATTATTCCTTGAGGAAGTTGTGGCCGGAGACCCTCTTTTCCTCCTCTGGCCTTTTCTTACTGGTTTCTAAGGCATTCCTCTTAGTGAGGGCATCAGCTGGAGTCTTGGAGCTCTTCTGAGGAGGGTTGGGAGGTTGGGGTTTTTTTCCTTCCAAGGAAAGAGAACAATAAAAGGAGATGTATTTAAGCAGTGAGTAGTGACTCTAGGTTAACACACAGCCCTGGTCTCCCTGTTTCCACTTAATGACCAACCTTGGGGCAGGGGGCGGTGGTGGTGGGGGGGGGGCAGGCAACAAGATCAAAGTTGCTTTAGGGCAAAATTACTGACATTCCTGAAATAGCCCCAGATTCCTCACATCCCAATAAGCAAGAATCAAGTTCACTCACTTGTGAAGAGGACCACTACAGCCTTCAGTTCTTTTGTTACCTTGACTTTTAGCTCATTGTCCTGTCTGACCTCTTCTCAAACCAAAGAGTAACGATTGCTGATTTGACCACTGTTCTCTACATATAAAGATGTCAGGGGTCAAGATGGGTAGCTATAGAGAATCCAACATTCCAGGAAAAAAAAAAAAAACTAAACTAAACTAAAAGAAAGCTCTATTGATGTGGTTAAATATTTAGATGTATAAAGACAGCCTGCACGTAAAAGTAATCTGAAAGAAAAATCAAAGAAAGTGAGAATCATAATTGACCCATTAAGGCTTAAGAGGTTTCAGAGAGGACAACAAACTCATATTATCTAAAAACCTAGAACTTTCTCAGGGTACTGGTGGGAAGGTGTGTTACCTAGCAATACTATTTATCAATTTGGAGTCTGAAGTCTCTTTTCCAATTCATCAAGAATCATACTTTTTAATAGTCCATAATAATACTGATGCTCTTGATGATACTACTGATGATAAGAGTTCCGTCTTATGTTTTCTAAGTTTCAGAAAAGATGTGAAAGGGAGAAAAAAATACTAAAAAATTCAGTCACTCAAAATATTAAAAGGAAAATTATTTAAGGAAAATTTTTAGCATTTAAAAAACAGCAAAACAAACATAAATAAGATACCCTTACACCGGAAAGTGATTGTTACAAGCCCTTGTGCACATATATGTTTTCAATTCCTTTCGGTAAACACCAAGGAACAGGATTGTGTTATGTGTATCAGAAACTGCCATACTGTTTTCCAAGGTGACTCTATCATTTTGCATTCCCAAGAGCAACATACGTGAATTTCAGTTGCTCTACACCCTAGACAACACTTGGTATTATTAGTGTAAAATATTTAAGACAATTTTGATTTATTATTTTCTGCAGCTACAAATGAAACCACAATGGTATCAGTAGTCCTGAGTTTCTTTTGGCCCACTTGCTTATCAAGAATCTTGTCTTCACGCCTGGCTTAGTAGCTTTCAAGTGTTTTGTGTCTAAGTATTTCTTGGTACTCCTGAAGAGAATCTCCCATTTCTTGGGAACAGCGTGTGAGCCATAGTCTGTCCCCCATTATGTGCCTTGGACTCCCTCTGTGCCTCTGCTGGACCCACAGCCCACTGTCCCCCCATTCTCCATGCTGATGCTGTGTGAAAATGCCCGTGTTCACTTGGAGTGCTATCTATCTCCAATGTTGCTGTCAGTTTCAACAGCGTCAAAGGGGGCCAGGTTCCGTGTAGCAATGGGGACATTGGCTTTCCGCTCAAATCAAGGACTGTTGGGCTTAAAGTAGCACTGTTGTTGCCTGGGGTCTCACAAAGTCTCCCAGAAATCCAGCTCTTTAAGTTGGTGTTCTAATCTCACTCCTCAGGGAGCTTAACACCAGCCTAGGAGTTGGGGTGAGGAACAGCTAACAGGCACTTCTCTCTGTGACCAGTCTCTCCATGCTCTCTCAGGGTTGAGGGCATGGAAAAACTCAAAAAAATGTACAACCCCTCTCAATGTTCTTCCTCCACTTTCAGTCCCTAAAACAAAATATTCCATGCCTATGAACTCAAGACAAATGAATACTAAAAATAATAATCATTATTCACATTATTGTTTCTTAAAAATAGTTATCCCAGCCTACCAGTTCTGAATATTGATTGGCTATATTTGGGCACAAGTGGAATTCTCTACTTATCATCTTATAGTCCTGAAAACGTAGACAGGAAGTGGTTTTATCAGTGGTCACATAGTAACGAAGTGGTTGCTGAACCCAGATACCATACCCTGAGGTCATCACTATAGAAGCTCCAGTAAATTGCTGATTCTGTATTCATCTATTTGGTCAAAGAAAATATTACCTCAGGGAGGCAATCATCAGTCCATCCTGGTATCTGAATAAAGCAAATGATCAGATTGATCAACATGGCCACACCAGTGGCCCCCAAAGACTCTGTGCTGGAAGAGAAGTGTCGCAAGGTTTCTAGAAAGTATTTCTTAATAGTAATTTTGTGGCTTTGGGGTAAGATTTTAGCAAGAGAGGCTGTCATGGAACACTGAGAGACTTCTCAAAAGATATTTCTGGGAAGTGACTGGGAAGGTTAATGAAAATATGTGTATTTAGTTTTTGTCAAAAGGATCCTGGTGTGCTCAGTAGGGGGGTGTGCAATCCATCAAATCAAAGCATAATCAAAGGCATAGCGTGAAGAAATATAATTATAACTTATACATACTCTTAGAGTCCAGACCTCACCCTTGCAACCTCCCACTTCAAACTCAAATGAAAACGAAAGCAAATCTGCTGTACCTCAGACAAAGCAGCATCAGATTTATGAGCGACAAATTTGGGGTGGGGGGTGGGTCTGTGGGGAAGACTTAATTGTATGACTGAAGGACTCCACTGAGTAAACCACTCCAAGTATTATAGAATCCAGACCCAGGCCCTGTTAGCGTAATGCTCCCACTGATTTCCAGAAACATAACAATCCACCAGGGGAGAAAATGTTCTTTCACTCACTGAGGCTATGCTCCTTATTGATTACAATACAATTTTCACATACCTGGAGATAAAAATACATGACACATTTATTTTCTTTCTTTTAATAAATACTGTACTCTTCTTTTTCTCTAAATTTTAAGTAATCTTTACACCCAACGTGGGTCTCGAACTCATGACCCAGAGATCAAGAGTTACATGCTTTACCGACTAAGCCAGCCAGGTACCACAGTAAATACTGGACTCCTAAGAAAATAAATCTCCGGGCACCTGGATGGCTCAGTCAGTTGGGTGTCCGACTCTTGATTTTGGCTCAGGTCATGGTCCCAGGGTCGTGGGATCAGCCCGTGAGTCTGGCTCCATGCTGAGTGTGGAGCCTACTTGGGATTCTCTTTCTCTCTCTCTTTCTGTCCCTACCCTGCTCGCTTATGCTCTCTCTCTCTCTCAAATTAAAAAAACCAACAACAACTTTTTTTTTTTAATTTAGAAAAAAGAAAAGAAGAGAAAAGAAATCTCTAATTTTGGTCTAGATTATCTTTCTGTTCTAAAAGACAGGTCGAGGGCGGTAAGACATACAATTTTTCACATTCCCAGGGGCCAGGTACCAAAAATCAAGCTCTCAGAAACAAGTCTTGGGAGAAGGGCAAAGAGTCGTGGGCAGTAAGAGAGAACGTGCCTCACTGAAATGACATTATAGGGTCAATTGGAGGACAGACCTGCTGTGGGCTACCTCGAGTTGTCACAAAACCTGCTACCCTTGTGCCTTCCGGACCTAGCTTACTCCCTCTGCAATTCTAGTAAGCCCTGGGTGTTCCACCTGAGAAAGGGAAAGAAAGATGATTTGACATCCAAAGACCACATCCCATGTCCTGCAAAGGTAAAGGGTCCATCAGAGAATCTACCAAGCGTCTGCGGTGAACATGTCTCAGGTGAAGAATTATCTCCTATGAACCAGGAGAGCCAGGAACTACAGAATCTGTGTCTGAAAACATCAGAGAAGGTTCCTGAACCACGCTGGCTGCAACTCCACTCTGCACTGCTAACTATTCAGGGACGACAACAGTAATTCTGCCAAGCAGTTTCGCCAGTGTGTAAGTAGACAGTCAACAATATTGCCATGGTAGTCTGTAGCCGTGATGGTCAGAGATCAGAGGCAGAGGCAGCTGTTGGTTAGTCCTGTTTTACCTCCACAAGTGGAGAGGGAGAAGTTACTAATTCTACAGTCGCTTCCTGGTAGCTTCCAAATTAAGACTGACTGTGTCCCTACAGTGATTTTTACTTGGCTGGCCTAGTAGAGATTTCTACCATGACTCTTCCAGAAATGACCAAGAGGAGATTAGAGAGGCTGTGATCATTAAGAAAATCTTAAAAGAAGGTTTTCTAAGTCAATCTGTGCCCAGGCACCCCGCCCCCCTGCCACCAACCCCACTCCAACACATACATACATACATACATACATACATACACATATGCAGAAAGCCCATACGCCCACCAGCAAGGACAAGGAAAACCTTCCTGTAGCCAATCTTATTTGGGAAGATTGTCACCTATATTCTTCATACCCAACCTCTTCTCCTTTGCCAAGTGCTGCTTCAGTGAATGTTAAATATGGTACCAGGATATCATCTTGGAATTGTAAAGGGACCATATTGTTTTAAATAGAGGCTCAAAGAAGAAAGCAAAGAGAAGGCTGGAATGGAGTACTGAGGAAATAAATCCCTGACCCACGTAGTCAGAATGGGCTAGGCTGCAATTTTCCCCTCAAAAATATGCAACACTAATTGCCTCCACCCAAAGTAATTTTCCAAGCAGCAAATTAAGAAGCTTAAAAAGAAATAAGCCTCACTCAGCGTGGATTAGTAGATGAGCAACTCTGTAGTGTAAGATCCTGATTGATGCGATAGAGAGTTAAATGTGAGAGCTGGGGGGTGGAGCTGGTACTTTCTCAGAAATGATGAGGGAGCAGCCCCTCCCCCTCAAGTGAAAAGGAACAATTTGGGGGTTTTATGCAAGCCTCACTAAGGAGGAGGTTTATGTAAGTCAGAGGATTTTCTAGGCAGCCCGGTCAGGGCCACTTGAAAAGCACCGCGGGCTGCTCCTAAAGACATTGCCATCCTGCAGATTTAGGTCAACAGCATTCACATGGAGAGCTTGGGATTCTGCCTGTTGACCTTAAAGGGGTTGGTTGATCACGTTTTTCTCAGAGACTCATTCTTCCTCATCCTCATGCAGTGTAGTGCACTAAGAGATAAAAGAAGTTTTGTAAGGACTATCTCAAGGGGCGAATTCTTTTCTGCTTTTTGGGCATTCCTTTCCTGGTGCTTCCCTGTTCTCTAGTTCCCATAAATGTAGTCAGAATAATCAAGGCTAACACTTAGAGAACACTCATTTTGTGGCAGGGTTTGTGTGGGCCTTGCATTTACTTTCTTAACCTTTACAACCCCACCATGTAGTAAGTATTATGGTTATACCCATTTTACAGATGGGAAAACTAAGGCACCAGAGACCTAAGTAACCCACCCACAGTCATAGCTAGAGAAGAGAGTTATGCAGAGCTTGAGGTCCCGACCATCATGCGTGTTTATATATATCAGCATTCTCATCTGCCCTGGTGGAGTCGAGTTGCTCTCTTCATGAACACCCACCCACATCTTTAGTCCTTTTCTTGGCCTTCATGAGCTTGCATTCTCAGTGATGGATCTGTCTGCTGCTGTTGAAAGTGAACTGAAGCTCACCCATCTAAATCCAAATACCACTTTTCCCCTTAATCTTGCTTCCTATCTTTAAAATATTTTTTTAAAAATTTAAGTATTTATTTACTTATTTGAGAGAGACAGAGACAGCATGAGTGGGGGAGGGCAGAGAGAGAGGGAGAGAGAGAGAACCCTAAGCAAGTTCTGAGCTGCCAATGCAGAGCCCAATTCAGGGCTCGAACTCACGAAACTATGATATCACGGCCTGAGCCAAAACCAAGAGTCAGATTCTTAACCAATTGAGCCACTCAGGCACCCCTAAAACATTTTTTTTTCTTGAGAGAGAGAGCACGGACAAGAGCATGCTCGAGCGGGGGAGGGGGGAGACAGAGAGGGATAGAGAGAGAGTCCCAAGCAGGTTCCATGCCCAGCTAGGAGCACCCAACTGGGGGCTTGATCCCACAGCTCCGGGGGCATGACCTATTTGAAATTCAAGAGTTGGACACTTAACCAACTGAGCCACCCAGGTGCCCGTATCTTTAAAGCTATTATTTTGTGATTTTTTTTTAAGTTTATTGATTGATTTTCAGAGATAGAGAGTGAAAGAGAGAAACACAGCGGGGGAGGGGCAGAGAGAGCGAAAGAGAGAGAATCCCAAGCAGACTCCTCGGAGTCCAACACAGGATTTGGAACCCGTGAACCGCGAGATCGTAACCTGACCGAAACCAAGAGTCCAAGGCTTAACTGACAGAGCCACCCAGACGCCCCTTATTTTGTGATTTTTAAATGAGACTATATGATTAATAACAGAAGCTAGCACTTGGTGAGTGCATGCTATGTGCTAGGCACTGTTCTGAACACTTCATATGTACTAACTCATTGATGCCTCTTAACCACCTCATGAAGAAGGTGCTATTATTATTAATCCCCTTTTACAGAAAAGGGAACAGAAGTCACAGCTACTTAGTGGGTTGGGAAGCCAGGTTTGGGCTCAAGCATTTTGGCTCAGTGCCCATGCCCTAAATACTGAGCCCTACTGTCTCCCAATTTATCATCAGCCTCATTGATCCCCTCTCCCATGATCAAAACCCTGGTGTCAGACACAATTTTTCTCTCTTTCTCTCTCACCAATCATCAAATCATTTTCTTTCTTCATCCTAATATCTTCTTGCATACACCCATGAAGTCACAGACTCTCACTGGTCCTTACAAGATCCATCTAGGCCACCTCCCGATCGGCTGCCTCCCTCCAATCTCTTCCTTTCCAGTCCGTCCTAAGTGCTGTTCCCACCTCAGTTTTCCTAAAACACTGCTTTGTATGCATCATACCCTTCCCCCCCCCCCATCTTAAATATGTTGCTTACCAAATGAAGTTCAGATTTAAAAAAAAAAATTTTTTTTTAACGTTTATTTATTATTGAGAGACAGAGAGAGACAGAGTGTGAGCATGGGAGGGGCAGAGAGAGGAGGAGACAGAATCTGAAGGAGGCTCCAGGCTCTGAGCTGTCAGCACAGAGCCCCATGCGGGCCTGAAACTCACAAACCCAGCGAGACCTGAGTCGAAGTCAGACGTTTAACCGACTGAGCCACCCAGGCGCCCCTGAAATTCACATTTTTTATTTGAATCTCCACAATCTACAAAAAGTATCAGTTATGGCCCCTCGGGTCATATTCACTCACTAGATGTTTTTGTTTACCTCATGAGGTAAGAATGTTTTTTTAATGATTTTTAACGGAAGGAAAAAATCAAAGGAATGATATTTGGGGACAACATGAAAATGACATAAAATCAAAAGTTCAGTGTTCCAAAATAAAATTTTATTGGCATCTGTCTACTTTTATTTTTTACTCTTGGTCGTGGCTGCTTTTGAGTTACAACGGCAGCATAGAGTAGTTGCAGTGGAGACCGTCAGGCCTGCAAAGACTAAAATCACTCTCTGGCCCTTTTCAGAAAAAGTTTGCCAGTCTGTATTAGAAACCATATTTTTCCACTCAGTCTCCACTACACCACTACCGGTGTTCTTACTGGTCTTTGAAGATCTATCAGGTACTTTTCTGTCTTTGTTTGTTTCCTGCTTTTCTCATCCTTTGGCTTAGAGCAGAGGTTTGGCAGAGTTTTGTTTTTTGTTTTTTGTTTTTTTGTGTGTGTGAAGGTCTAGATGGCCAATTCAAACGGAACCCTGCTGATTTGCTAACTAGGGAATAAATAGCACAAATACTTTGTGCCCCCCTTCCCAATATCCACTAGAACCAAATGTAAATATCACTTTAAATAGCAGAAATTACACCTCTAGGTATATACCCAAGCGAAATGCTTACAGAGGTGCACCAAAAGTCATGCCTGCAAATGTTCGTTGCAGCCATGAATTATTATTCATAAGAACCAAAAATTAGACAAGACCTAGACCTCAAATGCCATCGGTAGTAAAAATGTAAATATACCACAGTACATTGAAAGCATACTGTACCACATTAAAAAAGAGCCAAGTACTGTTATATACAGTGACATGTATCAACATGTATAAACCCCATACACATAACGGCGAAAAAAACAACAGACACAAAAGAGTACATGATTCCATTTATTCCGAAGCTCAAAATCGCATGGGACGACCCACGATGTTAGGAGTTAGGCTAGTGGTATCACAGCTTGGATCGCCCAGGAGGCCCGAGATGTGTGTGCAGGAAGCTTCGTGGGGAGTGCGGTGGGGTCAGCGCTTGGGAGGGAATGAAGGAAAGCAGATAGGGCAGAGGGAGAGGGTGATGGGTGATGAAGTACCAACTTCAGCTAACCTAAAGGGGAGCTCTCAAACTGCTGTGTTCATCAGAGTGTTGAACTGGGTGGAGGGGTCAGGTCTCCACACTCCCACACCGCCCCCTCCACAGTCACTGGACCTAAGATGCCCTCAGGAGAGTGCATGAACTTGGGTAAGCCTCTCTTCAGCCCGAGGAAGTCTTAGAGGGAAACTAAGCTGAGAGTTATTTGGCCACCAACACTCCCAGTAGCTGGGGGGGGAATGAATGCTTCATATCTGGGGGGGTTCTGGGTGTCACCCCCCACAGCATCCACTACTAGTGGTTACTTCTCAGCAGGGGTAGTGACTGGAAGGGGGCACTGAGGCAGAGGTCTTCTGGAGTACTTGGTGACGTCTTGTTCATCCAAATGAGGTTTATAAGGGTGCATCCGCTTTAGAAACATTTACAAACTTATATGGCTTTTGCACGGGTCTACATTATATTCTATGCCAATTAACAAGGTTATTTAAGAAGGAAAGGAAGGAGTGGAAAAGGATGTCAAAAGCACCTGAGAAGTCAAGAAGGACCAGGGATGCAAAATGTTCCCTGGGTTCCAGAGCAGGGTACCCCTAATGGCAATTGTCTCAGGGTGACAGTGAGGTTAGAAGGGCTGAGGGGTGAGAAGGAAAGGGATGGAGAGAGTGCAGGGGTGACACTTTTGAGATGTTTGCCTGCAAACCGGTGGCGGCTTGAGGAGCAAGAAGGGGCCAGTAAGGATTTTCTTTTAAATGGAAAATACTTGGGGCGCCCGGGTGGCGCAGTCGGTTAAGCGTCCGACTTCAGCCAGGTCACGATCTCGGGGATCTCGCGGATCTCGCGGATCTCGCGGTCTGTGAGTTCGAGCCCCGCGTCAGGCTCTGGGCTGATGGCTCAGAGCCTGGAGCCTGTTTCCGATTCTGTGTCTCCCTCTCTCTCTGCCCCTCCCCCGTTCATGCTCTGTCTCTCTCTGTCCCAAAAATAAATAAATGTTAAAAAAAAAAATTAAAAAAAAAATAAATGGAAAATACTTGAGCCTCTTAAAGATCTGGCCGGAAGCAGCTGGTTAGAGGAACCGGTTGTATATACTGGAAAGATAAGGGGTGGTTGGTGGGGTATGGTTCCTAGGAATACAGAAGAAAATGGGGTTCAAAGCACGGGGTGGTGTTTTATACACAAGGAGGGCATCTCTAACTTCTGACTGCACCCACTATTCAGGCCACTCATCTGGTCCCTAGCACCCGATGCCTCATGTTGTTATGCCTCAATTGATATGTAAGATTTTTATCTTTTTAAAAATCTCATTTATTTTGAAAGAGAAAGCAAGCGTGAGTATGCAAGTGGGGGAGGGGCAGAGAGAGAGAGAGAGAGAGAGAGAGCGAGAGCGAGAGAGAGAGAGAGAGAGAGAGAGAGAATTCCAAGCAAGCTCCATGCTCAGTGTGGAGCCCAAGGCGGGTCTTGATCTCGCCCAACCGACTGAGCCACCCGGGTGCCCCACGATTTTTCTCTTTCGATAAAATTCTCTTGGGGACCGTGAGCATGAGCCCTTGCAACCCCACCGGTCACTTGGCACAATGCTCTGTACGCTGCAGGGGTTCCATAAACATGCTACGGCAGTGGATGACAGCGATGATGATAGAAATAGGAACAAAAAGGGAGCTTATCCATTTGTTCAGATCTGATATGGCGCTTAAGGCAGGATACCTTCAGGAGAATTCCCTCTGAATACACTGACTTTTTTCAAATGTTTGTTTTTATTGGCATAGTGCATGCATCTGAAGATGGGTTGGAAGGGTCAGGGCAGTGAGCAAAGTGGGCGTCCCAAGTTAGGCAACTAGGATTGGGTGTAGTTCTCTTGTTTCAACTCCTTAGCAGGACTATGACACTTCCCTTTGTTACTCTTTGGAGCGCCTTCACAATGTGGAGAAAAAACACGTTCAGAGAACTTCAGCAACTTGTCCAAGGCCACACAGCTGTGGATGGAAGCATGCCTAGCATTCGGGTCTCCTTCCCCAGCAGCTCTGTAGCCAGTCTGCCTCCACTGACCTTGTGCTCCAGATGGATTGCACATGCTGGGGTGTGAACATGCCAGGCCAGGAAATCTGAAATGTGTGTTTGATCAGTGAAGGCGAGGGCTTGGTCCTTGCTGAAAACTCACTTTTCCCTTGGACTTGTCTCTCCAGACATATTTGTATTATGATGACAATTAGTAATTACACGGAGTCTTTCAACCTCAAAGACCTCAAACCTCTTCTAGACTGTAAATAGACTCGTGCCTTCTGTTTGGCTGCATGAGTCATTCTGCAGAGCCCGAGCACCATGGAGGTGGCTAGCTGTTGGGCATCCGCTGCTGGAGTGTGGGTAGAAAATCCAAAGCACAGAAAGGAAGATCTGTAGGTGAGATCTTTATACCACGACTCTCTGGATTTATTGTCCCAGACGTTCCAGATCATAACATTTCAAGCAACAGTGTTCAACATAGTTTGATTGCAGATCACAGTTCATTTTCTCCTTGCTTTTTCTTTATGTCAGCAATATTACAATTAAGTGAAAAATGAGCGCTCTGTATTTTCTCTGGTTCGCCGAATCTAACCGCCTCTCTCTTTGTTAACCCTTTCTTTCCTACTAACTTGGTATCCTTTGGCTTTTGCATTCTGCAATCTAGTAAGGATGATCTATGAGGGAGGCACAACAGCCGCAGACAAAACGCTACTTTCTGCAGCAGATGCTGAGAAGATTCCCTCCACGCACCTTTGCGTTCCCGTGTAGCTGAGACGGACAGTTCTGGTATGTGGACAGTTCCCACCTCAAGCATGTAGACCCTCTGCTCTATTCGGCTTCTTTCTACCTGAGGGCTTTCTAGGGCAACAAGGGTGCATCTCGGCCCTTACAGAACAGTGCAGAAGTCTTATGAATTGACTATTCCTTGGGGGAATCCTCAATAATAAGCCAGTAGAGTCCGAGCATAAGTAGCCCAGGGTTGCAAAGAAGCCAAGCGGCATTGTTGAGATGTGAATACGGGACGTCCGGCTTCAGAGTGTTCTCTTCCTCAGGACACTGTGACACGTCGCATACCCATGGGACTGGAAGATCAGGGAAAGCTCGGTGGAGGATGGAGCACTGGCCTTGGAGAAGTAGGTGGGAGGTGGGTGTTTGGAAACAGGGGCAGGCGTCTCAGCTAAGTGGTAGGAATCTATTCTGGATGCCAACACACTCTGAGACTATCTTCTGCTTCTTTGGTCTTTGGGTTGACGTCACTAAGCGGAGGACTCAGTTTCCATTTGAGAAAGGATAACTTAATAAAAGGTACTGTTTTTTTTTCTAGTTTTCTTCTTCTTTTTCCTCTCCATGATGCTCTGCTGCAAGATGCAAAGGTTTGGGGCGATTTGACCGAAGGGCACGGGAGACAGTACATTCTGGGAAAGGCAGGACGTACTTCCAGTGGAAATCCCCATGCAGGACACATATTCCATCTGTCTGCTGAAGCACAAAGATGAATGGCATGACAGGAGGGCAAGGGAGACGCTTCTAAAGCATCGAAACGCTTGAAAGCGGAGAATCTTGTAGGGCTTAAAAAAGACTTTTATCTCTCAGATTCATTTCTCCAGGGAGCATTCGCTGCCCTCAGACTTAATATCACCCTTGAGTGGCCGGGATGCAGCAACTGGTACAACTATTTTCACTGTCTCTGCAGAGCCCCTGTAGCACCAAGAGGCCAATCCCTCAAAAGAAGGCATGCAAATGGCCGTTCCAACTTGCAAGACGCGGCACGAACTGTGCGGGAATCACAGGTGTATTTTACAAGCTTTGAGTTGATCCTTGTAGAAGGGCAAGGTCTGAAGGCTTCTCACGTATCAAAGCTGTGTTCCATGCTGCGGGGCCCAGAAAACATTGATGTGGCGTTTATCTGCGACTCACTCGTGACTCCGGGTTCCGAGCCACGGTCACCGATTGCCTAATTACTTTTGCGTGGCTCCTTCTGCTCCCTCCTTTCCGTTTGATGCAGCCAGGAATTATAACCCTGATCGTTCCAGGCTGTTTCTTGAACATTGATGTGTTTCCCTTAACTGGAAATAATGCAGCGCAGCCGCCTCCCTTCTGGGACTGGAAGATGAGACATTTTGTAAGCTTGTCTCATCCTCCGAAGCACACGGGGGGGTGGGAGAGGGGGTGGGGGGGGACCCTTTCCCTGACCCTTCCCACACACTGTCCTCCTCCTCTGAATGCACAATCACTTCCTCCCGAGTCCCACTCTCACCCCCAGAGTGATAAAGAATGAAAACCTTGCCCCGGGATGAATTTTCCCCGCTGTGAGGCATCTCTTGAATTTTAAATATACCACAAATGTATTCAATTCTCAAGATTCACAGAAATGACTGGCCACGAACTCTGCATGTGTATGAAGGCAAACACAGTCAAAATGTACATTTTAATTGACCAAGAGTACAATTCTGAGTCCCTATAAGATAATTCTTTTAGCAAGGCACAGTGTGGGCTGGGGCCCAGGCATGGCCGGCTTTGCCATCACAGGAGCCAGATGGCCAGTGGCCAAGTCTTCTGGTAGAGCACTGGGGAAGTGACCCCAGAGCAGGGGCCCCAGACAGGGAGAAGGCCGAGCGCTGCTTTCTGGGAACTGTTTACAAACCTTCTCCTGCCATCCTGCTGCAGCTGCTGGGGCACATTCATCTACCCAGGCACCGGGGCCTATGCTTTGTGCCTGCTGGACATTTGTCTTCCGGACAAGCTCGCATCGTGTAGGCTCAATGGGGTAAACCCAGGCAAAGCCTCACCCTGGTAACTGCCAACCAGTGACTTCAGTGTCTCTGCTTTTGGAGAAGAAGCCTGTGAAAACCTGTGCTCCCTTCCAAGATGCAGTTCATTTTTCTTCTTTCTAATGGGGCTGAGGAGCGGGGCAAATGAATTCTTCTTTGCAGAAGGCCCTTCATGTGGCTGCACTCTGGGAAACGTTGGTAGAGGCTTGGCTCTGACACCACATTGTCTGTTCTTCTCTTCCACCCCTTCCCCCACTTTTCAAAAACAATATTCATCGCTTATTTTCCTTTTCCTCTTATTTTCAAGAGCGCACGACGCCAACACCACAAAAATTTAACGGAAGTCTAAGCGAAAGGCAAGACGGGCCATCCACGATGCCACCACCACCATCAGCCAGGCTGCGTCCGGGTTTTTGTCAGCCTATTCACCAGAGCCCATATGAAATATGTAACTTTACTGACATAATTATAGCAGCGATACATTAAAACTTTTTTTTTTTTTTTTAAGTTCTGAGAGAGAGACAGAGTGCAAGTGGGGGGAGGGTCAGAGAGAGAGGGAGACACGGACTCTGAAGGAGGCTCCAGGCTCTGAGCTATCAGTACAGAGCCCAACGTGGGGCTCGAACCCAGGAGCTGTGAGATCACGACCCAAGCTGAAGTTGGACGCTCAACTGACTGAGTCACCCAGGTGCCCCGCAGAGATACATTTTTGCATCTGTGTTTTTTTTTTTAACTGAACATGATATGGTGAGCCTTTTTCCATGTCACCACATAGCATTTATATTTATCTTTCTATTCACCATTCTGTTGGACAGATATAATGTAACTCATTTAACCATTTTCCTATGCTTCATCAATATGAACAGCTTTCAGCTTCTTGCTGTTCTGGGAAAGCACTATTCTTTTTCCCATTGGGATTATTTCCTCGTGATGACTTCCTAAGAGTTTCTTCTCTATTTTTGCTTTGGATCCAGAGGTCAGTGCTATTTTCCTGTTTATATCAATGTCTTCCTTGGTCTGACTGAAGGCTGGCAGTCTGGGTGGGAACTTTCTCCCCTGATGTCTTGGGCCATGGGAGATGGACAGGGGTAGAAGAGGGGGCAGAGGCCTTTATAAGAAAGTGGAGAAAACTCACTGTGCAGCTAATTAGAAAGTGCCATGAAGCAAGTCCAAACTTTATGGCTTTCCTAGAATTGATGACGGTCTCTAACCAGGCCTGCCTGTTCTCTTGCAGGTGTGTGCAGCCTTCGAGACCATATGGTTTTCGGCTGCCCTGGGCCTCATTCTTTGTTCAGCCCGTGATCTTGTAACTGAATATCAGTTAATAACTTTTCATAATAATGTAGCTTGGATCAGCTTTGAGGTCCAAAAAGAGGCCCTGTACAAAGCTCTGTCTTTCCCAGACTCCTGCCGCCTCTCTGGCACACCTGCCAGGAGTTGTGGGCCCCATGGCCGTCTCCAGGGCAATAGTAACATCCCAAGTTCACGGAGGGCCAGCTGCACATTCAACAAGTGGAGAGGCCAGGGCACGGAGCTCATTCTTCAGCAGGAACTTGTCTCCGTTGGGATCTGCTAGTAAGGTGGGGGTCCTGTGACTTAAAAAAAGGGAGGGGGCAGGGCTTTTGACTAAAAGCTATTTTAAAGCCGTTTACAATACCCAGGCAGTGCCTGACTTAGGTGAATTGATTTACAGGCTCTCCTGAGAGGCCTGAGGTCCCCTGGGATCTTGAGATCAGCCCAGGTCAGCCCTGTAACCAAAGGAATTCTACACTCTCCCCATGAGCTGGGGGATTTCGTCCTCTTTTGTCCCCCCACACCCACTCACCTTCCCCTTACGGGGTCCTGCCATTTTTCCCGCTGTCTCCTCTCCCTGGATGGGAGGGATCCTGTATGGCTGCCATCTGCCCGCCCCCCCCCCCCCCGCCCCCTGAGCCTTCACACTCCAGCCAGATGTCCAGTGGTACTTGTGGGCTCCATTGGCCAGCAGTGCCAGGGAGATGGGTGTGCCTTTGATCCTACTGGAATCTGTCTGATCATCAGAATCACCAGGGAACTTTAGAGAAATACTCCTGCCTGGGCCTCACTGCAGACCCAGTGAATTGAAATTTCTCAGGTGAGTGCCAGAGATGTCCTGGACTCATTCAGAGAAGCAGTCATGGCAGTAACTGTCTTCGTGAGCTTGTGCTTTGGTGCTTCACGTAAAGCGAGAACATCGCCACTTGACACACTATGTCCTTCCCACTGTTACGAAGCAGAAAAGCACCCCTTGAAAACCATCTGCCAGAGATGGGGCAAGGGAGGCAAGAAACTCTGTTCAACTTGGCAATTACCTGGGAAGGGACAGATGGGCCCAGCTGAAGCCACAGACAGATGGGTAGATATACCCTGAAGCCCTGAGCAGGAAACGAAGTGATGGGGCATAAGTCTGGGGTGTGGGGGTGTCTAAGATCTTGCCTGGAAGGATGTCCTCACCCCTTAAATGTCCTCGTCCACTAAGCTGGACCTATGCCAACCAGACATCCCAGCACCCAAGGCCTGAGAGGGAACAGAGCAAGCGTGGGTTTGGATTTTTCATCTTCATTCATGCCATGTCCCAGCATCCAGCACAGAGCCTGGCCATGCTTAATCAAGACTTGCTGAATGTGAAACTCTAATAATTATTTATTTAAGTATTTGCAGCCATCTACTGGAACTGTACTAACCATTTTGCTTGTATTATCTCATTTAATGTTTACCACCCTAGGGGGTAGATACTGTTATTATCCCCATTTCAGGGATGAAGGTGAGGCCGACTGAGATCAGGCAATTTGCTAAAGGTCTCATTGCTAGGACGAGAAGAGTTAGGATTAGATCCCAGGCCATGGGGGTCCTGCTTTCTCTGTTCATGGCCGTGTGGCTGGCAGATTTTGTTCTAAGAGTCGGCCCCTAAACTAAAACATGTCGTGAATCACATAGGCTTTTGCCAGTCTCCTTAGTGCCTGACCCTAATGTGGGACATTGTCCCTATGGAAAAATGTTCTCATCATTCCAAACATGAGGCTTCGGGAGATCCTACTGGAAGCTAGCCAATGGATGAAGGGCAAAGTACAATTTGGGGTCCTCAGTATTCCTAAATGCTATCATCCTGGATGACATTCCCAAGGAATAGAACCAAAAGGAAACTTTTAATTAAATACTGTGCTGATTCTTAGAACATCCACTCTCCATTCCAACCCCCTTCTCTCTCCTTGATATAGCTCTAGGGACAACTCAGAGGTCAGTCTGATTCGGGTTAAGACCTCAGTGTGGTGGGACAGAAGTCAAAGAGAGATTGCTCCCCCGCCAGTCTAAGCGTCTATGCTACTTCCTGAGTGATTCAGCCAAATTTGGGGCTGAACTTGCTCCAACTGGCCTCGTAGGCCTTTCTAGTGGGAGTCCAAATCCTCACAGATGCACTGGATCCAGCCAGCACAAATGCCTTGGGGACCTTCCAATAGGGACTTGGGGGCATAGGCAGAACACTCTACGATTTCTTCTAGACATGAGAAAAGCTCGAGGACAAATGCCAGGGCAAGAAGATTGTCCATTTTGCTCTTTTCCACTCCAGGTCGAACACATCCATCTTCTTCAGTCTCCCGTGGGCCAGTGGGAGGGAGACATACTGGAGAAACCACTCACAAAGCATTGCGATGAAGCAAGCGGACTTGACAGACACATTACAAGGGAGAGATAGCTCAGCCTTCAGAAATAATTTAGAAAACAGGATGTGAGAGGGAATGAATCTAAAACTACGTATGTGGTGTGGAGGGTAGGAATTCAGGCAGGCATGGAAACATTCCAAAGTCGGAAGGGGCAGACGTTTGCTCCCAAAGCAACACCACCAGAGGCAACAGTGAATTCCTGGCAACACAATTTTCCTCTTATATCCATTTAAAACCCTTTCTTCATTCTAGTTAGCAATCATGAGTGAATGTTTGTTGGTCTCAGGGTTATATACCAGCCTAAAAATATTGGAAGAGACACTGGTTTATGTTGTAAACATACAGACTCTTCAAAAGAGAAGCGTGTGTGTGTGTGTGTGTGTATGTTTGTGTCATGCAGTGTGGTGGGAGGTATTGTGAGTACCCTGGAGGGAAGATTTCTGGCTTCCACTTATTTGGTGAAACAGCACAGTATAGGTAGGTAAACAGCAAATATCCCTCAATATGATTCTCCTAGTACATGTCTTCCGCCACAGATAAAGTCAGCGGACATCATAAGGTGGAGAAAGAAAATGCTAGATGACAAGGGTTCTTGGGATTTATAAGAAAATGATACCTGTGTTCATCTTGAATCCCCTGGAAACATGATTGGTATTTTATGCAGACAGGAACATGTAATGTTACACAAAGGATCTGGATAAGAAGGACAACATTCTTAAGAGCTGGCCAGCTCTTCTCAGTTTCAGTGCAGCTAGCCTATGACACTGTCACAGTGCAGCCCCATTACCTCCAACTGTTGGCACTGGGCTGAGGCTGATGCCTCTTTTCCCACTGGGACAACAGGAAAGCATTGACCTGCCCAACGCAAGGTGAGGTTGCAAAAAGAGCAAACACTGGAAAGTACTAACCAATCCTACCTGCTCAGTCTTCTGTCAATATCCAACAACCTCCTATCTCCAACGGGTTTCTCGTTGGTTTTGTGTAAGGCTCTGGGATCCTCAATTTCCCTCTCACTTCCCATCATTGTTTAGAATTGAGTTTACTTTGCCATATTGCTCAGAACAGGTAAAGATTTTTACTTTTGATTATATATTTCTTAACCAGTCACGTTATGAAGCTACCTTATTTGTTCTAATTATCTGTCAAGATCTGGAGCCATTAGGTGACTCTTTTAGTATTACAGGAAACTCTGATAATCTTATTTATTTTCATTTTGAATGTAGTTCATTTTATATAGCACAACAGTATAGCTGTGGGTTTTCATAGTCTTTCAATTCAGAGTTTAATTGGAATGTTACAGCATCACCAGAGCATGCCATTGTGTGGATCTTACTTTCTTAACTAATTCGTATCTTTTTTAAATTTATTTATTTATTTATTTTTTTCAACGTTTATTTATTTTTGGGACAGAGAGAGACAGAGCATGAACGGGGGAGGGGCAGAGAGAGAGGGAGACACAGAATCGGAAACAGGCTCCAGGCTCTGAGCCATCAGCCCAGAGCCCGACGCGGGGCTCGAACTCACGGACCGCGAGATCGTGACCTGGCTGAAGTCGGACGCCTAACCGACTGCACCACCCAGGCGCCCCTAATTCGTATCTTTTGATTAGAAGTCTCAAGTCTTTCTGCGAGGACATTATTACTATCCTTTCCTGGGGAAAACATGTCTTCCTGCACTTGCCCTTTGTGTCTCTTATAGGTTGATGCATCGTATAATTTTCTTTATCCTTTTCCTGTGAAGAGTGGACAAATCATCTTATTATCCTCATTTGTGAGTTTGGTATCTAGCTTGTTCTGTATTACCTGTCTTGCCTTCATTAAATCTTGAATTTGCTAACTTTTAAGATTCTGAAAGGAATCTGTGATAAACTCAGGTTATGTCTTCTCAGATCTCTACCTGTCCATGGGTCTCATATTTTTGATAAGTGTTTTCCCTGTTTCTTAGGAGTACAAGTCATATTTACTCTGAATCTTAAGAATAGTCCTTTGTTTGGAACAACTCTGTCTTTTTATATGTCTAGTGATCCGTCTTCCTTCCTCCCTCCCTCTTCCTTCCCTCCTTTCCTTCTCACCCACAGCAGGAAGTCTAGGCATGTCTAATATTAGACGCTGAGATAGATTTTCTCAGAGTTTTTGTAGGTACTCGTCCAAATATTTTAGTCCCAGACTAAAGAGGAATATTGAGTTTAAACTTTCTCTAGTATAATTCAACTGAGATTCTCCTTGTCTATGAAGCACAGGGAGGGCACAAGATTGGAGGCAGCCATGGGCCGGTGTTGTGATTCTGAAAAGAATTTCCTGTGCATATGTGTTGTGGCACACTAAAATTAACCGCTCTCGCTTCTATCTGAGGTGGATGCCCACTTGAATAGATGGTTGACACAATTTCCCATTTTACCTGGTTCTTCAATACATATCAGGTGAGCTTCTTCATGTGTGGGGTAGGGATTTTCCTCAAACTATTTGACCCTCAGCTCACCCTAACTCCTGTCTTCTGTCCTATTGACCTTGAAGGGATACTTTGGCTTTGTTAGTGATCGAAGGCACTTCCTCCAGTTGTGTTTTTCTGTCATAAATTTGACAGATTGTATTTTCAAAACAGCCACAAGCCATCCTCATTCAGAAGGATACATCTCCTCATACCACAAAAGGACAAGGAGTTTCCTTCCCCCTTGAACATAACTTGGCCTCTAGGAGTAGAACGTGGTGGAGGTGACACTAAATGACTTCACGGGCTAGGACAGAAAAGGCGATATAGCTTCAGCCTGGTTTTCTCTTTCCCTTTATCTCTCCACACACCTTGGGAGAGGTTTGCTGCCCCGAAGCCTCAGGGCTGGAGATACAGTGTGGAGCAACCACACAGAGATAGAATGTTCCAGGACCCTCGGGCTTCCCAGTCTCCACCACTAGACCTGTGAAGGAGTGAGCCTTCAGATGATTCCATGTGCCAGCCCTTGACACCCAGTGCAGCAGAGATAAGCTGATTCTGCCAAGCCTTGCACCAAATGCAGATCCATTAGCAATGTTGTTTTAAGTCACTGAGTTCGAGGTGCTTAGTCACTCAGCAGTAGATAAATGGAACACATGTTAACTTACAGGCAGGGACTTGTTCCATCCCATTCCATTTTTATATATTGGGGATGTTTTTCAAAACGTCTGGCCTTTCACGTTACCCTTCCCTGTCTCATACTAGTAAAAACATTGTGTTATTTATTTTATTTCTTATTTAAATCGCATAAAAAGACTTAACATTTGTAGTCTCATTGGTCATTTCATTAGAATTACAGGTAAGAAGATAAGAATGTGGCCTCCAATTGCCACTTTGAACAGAAACTTGGGGTTTCGTTTCCAAGCAGGAGGCTGGTTGATATCCGGAAGTACACATCCTTTACTCCCGTGTTCAGAGTGAATGAGTTTATCACATCAGCTGTTGGCATTTAGCAACGCCCAGCTCTGTTGGACTCTTTGGCCCTGACTGTGTGTAGTCGTGACAGTAATTTATAATTTAGGAGGATTTCTGCCCGCTCATCTGCTTGAGAGCAGAACAAAATACTTCTAAAAGTTAATCCATCAAGGCAGCTTGGCACCAAATAACCAGAGCAGAGTGTTACCTAAGGATAAATAAAAGTCATAAGGCTCTACTTTCATGTGGAATCAACAGTTCCATAATCACCAAAATCTGTTAACAGAATATCAGCACCAAAAAATTAAAATCCCTAAAAGATTACAGTTGTGTTACATTGGTAATAAATCGTCGATCATCTTCCATCTGAGTTGGCAGATGATTTTTAATGTTTTTTTCTCTTGACCAAGCTGCCTTGCAGAGTGACTCTCCCTGCCCTCGCGTTCTTGTTGGGTTCCAGAAGTTGAGCCCTGGAAACTTTCTTCTCTTCTTCCCGATTGGTACTTCTTTCTCATGTTCCCTCTATGAGGACATCTCAACAGGATGCAGACCATTTAAGTCTTTGGGGGAAATAACCTCTCAATAGTTAAGAGGAGGAATGGGTGTGGAGGAGAGTCACCTGGCAGGATGGAAAGAGCATAGACTCTCAGATTAGACTTGGGATTGGATGGTGGACACTGACACAGTCTTGTGATCTCGGGCTGTCAGTTTCTTTATCTGAAGAACAGGCATAATCAGATGCATTATTTGTGGGCTGTCATGACAGGCTAACCCAGACTGGGTGGATTAAACAACAAAAATGTATTTTCTCACAGATCGGGAGGCTACGAGTCCAAGAGCAAGGTGTTGGCAGGGTTACTTTTTTCTGAAAAGCCTCTCTCCTTCGTTTGTAGACATTCATCTTCCCCCTGTGTCTTCACACTCTTTCCTCTGTGCATGTCTGTGCCCCAATCTCCTCTCACAAGGACACTCGTCATGTTGGATTAGGCCTACTATAATGACCTCATTTTAACTTAATTGCCTCTTTTAAGACCCTATCTCGAAGCACAGTCACATTCTGAGGTTAGGGCTTCAACATATGAGTTTTTGGGGGGGGGGGGACACAGTTCAGCCCCTAACACACATCAGCCCTAAAGAGATAATATAAATCAAGCTTCTTCTCCCAGTTCCAGAATCCTTTGTTCTTGGTGGAAAAAGAGAATGCATCTCCTTTACCCTCAATCTAATTTTCCATCTTTTTTCTTTCTAAGAAATTATTTGCGAAAAATGATAGATATGACTTCATTAGTCTCGAATGGAATTCTAACCATTTTCCTTCTCTCTCGGAATGAGGATATGAACTGGAGTAGCTGCCCTGAGACTAGGAGATGAGCTTGGGCTTGGAAACCCCTTAGAAGGTGGAGGAGTGAAAAACAGGGTATTATAGCTGACTGAAGTCAGGAGCACGGCTGGTGTCAGCTCATGCTCATAAATCCGTATTTGAGAAACTAGGAGAGGGAGGAGTGGACAGGATTGGAGTGAGTATGGAGGCAAGTGTTAGGTGATAAAGTCGGATGACTAGGCAGGAGGTAGATCATGGACAGTTTAACAATCCACTGTAAGAGTTTGGAAACTTTTCTAACTGATCGTGGAGAGCCATGATCTAATTTGCATTTTCAAAACCCTGATGTTGCTTAAAGAAAGCGCTGTAGGGGCAGGGGCAAGTGTAGAGGAAGAAAGCCCATTTAGAAGACCAGTGATTTACTAAAGGAAGTAGTGACCTGGACTAAGGCAGTGGCATTGCAGAGGGAAGAAATGTACCTTGGGAGTAGAACCAACAAGATTTGTTGATTGTTTGGAAGCAGCGTCTGAAGGGTAGGAGAGGTCAAGGATGACATGAAATCATCTGGTTTTAATGACTGAGCTGATGGGTGGAGCTAATTAAAGAGACAGGGGGTGGGGTGGCAGAAAGAGAGCTGGGTATTTTGGGGGCAGGGAGATGGGATACAGTTTTAGTGATGTAAATTTTGAAACGCCTGCAATATACAAGGGTCAATATTGGCTAAGCAGTTGTCCATGAGTCTACTCTTCAGGGGAGAGGGTGAAGCCAGAAACATAAATTTTGGAGTCATTGCTTTAAGACAGCATCAGAAACCACAGGACTGGAGGAGAACATCTAAGAAAACACATATGGACAGAGGTGTTCTGAAATGAACCCTGAGGAGCTCTATTCTTTAAAAGGTGGCTAGAAAAGGAAGATTTAGGAAAATAGCTTAGAGAGAATAGCCATTAAGGGAAAAGGGAAAGTAAGAATGTGGTGTCCTGGAAGCCAAGGAAAGATGTAGAAGGTAGTGACCAAACATGGGCAATACTGTTGAGGGTGTTAGGACAGGCAGTAAAGTGTTCACTGGCCTTGGCAAGATCAACGTCATCTCTGATGTTGAGAAGAGAGAGCAAGTCAGTGAGTGAATGGGAGGGGAGGAAGTGAAGGGAGTGTGCAGATAATTACTTCTGACTTTCCTTATAAAGGAAAGCAGTGAAATGGAGTTGTAGCCAGATGGAAATGTGGGATCAAAGAAGAACTTAAAAGTTTGAGAGATATTGAGCATGTTCATATGCTGATGGGACGTATCTAGTAGAGAGAGAAATTGGTGGTAAATGAGACAGAGGGAATAATGGAGAGAATGAATTCCCCAGAGAGCTGGGCCAGAGAGTAAGTTCTAGATAGACTCTGATAGGAGAAGAAACATTTTTGTTCTTAATACTATATTTTGTTTTCTTAATACTATAGCAGATAATTTTCTCAGGGAAAAATTGTCAGGGTCAAGACCATAGACATTTTTTAAGGCTCTTGACACATTTGTAAACTTGCATCCAGAAAAGCTATTTCAATTAACATCTCACTTTTATCTGACGTTCCTTTGACTATTTAAAAATATTTTTTAGTCATTATTGTTTTCTTTCATGCAGTATCTCTTCTACCTTTTAAAAATTGGAACACTGATGGTTATTAAAGTATGAGTGTATAAATTTTTATAGATTAATAATTGTTCCCTTTGCCATATTTGTGATAAATTTATTTCCCAGTTTGCTGTTTGTCTTTTAAACTTTTAAAAAATTTCAATTTTGCATGATACTTTTCTATGATTTTTTCCTTTGTAATTCCTTCTATTGATTTTATCCTTATATGGCATTTTTTTCTCCTAAGGACAAATACTTTAAATAATGATTTTGAGAGCACAACAATGTTGTGATTTAGATTGCCCTCTACCTCTGTACTAGGAACATATGGCTCAGAAATGGAGCAGTTCACCTAACCCCAATGCACTTCCAGCCCCAGGAAATGAAATATTCCCAGAGAAAATGTATTATATTTCATGCCTGCTAAACAGCAAACAACAAAACTCAAAACAGTTGGCCGTAGAAACCTTCACCAGTGAAATTTTTGCAACATCAGAAGCTAAGCCAAGCAACAACCAACCCACATCACAAAGCCCAAAATGCTGAATCAAGTTACCAGCTTTTTGGTGTAAACTTGCTTTTCAGTTGTTTATCTGATGAACTACTACTTTGTTTCACCCAGAGAAACTTCTGGTGTGTAATCATAAAAGCAACTTCCTTCCTTCCTTTTTTCCTTCCTTCCTTCCTTCCTTCCTTCCTTCCTTCCTTCCTTCCTTC
>NW_024412377.1:101323108-101380437 GCF_014898765.1 Herpailurus yagouaroundi
TTCCTTCCTTCCTTCCTTCCTTCCTTCCTTCCTTCCTTCCTTCCTTCCTCATTGTCAATGTGAAGCACAGGAATTTATGATGGAACTACAGTTATTATTACAGGAAAATCAAGTAGTAATGTAGGTGGAGGAATAAAACACGAATCAGGCATGGACACTCAATTTTCTTCACAGTGTGAGTGGTTCTACCAATCTAGAGGAAGAATCATGACTTGATACCCAGAAGAATGTCAGGCCCATAGTAAAATAAAACCAAAAGCCACTTTTTGAAGGATTTCTTTTGTCTTCATAACCTGCTATTTTCTCCTCTCTCTTACTTCCTTGACCTTTCTCCTCTTTTCTATCTGGTACCATTTTCAGACCTAAGCAAGATGGCTCTTGTCCTGGACTCATGACTCATGCTCTCGTTTTCCTCCTCCCCTCCCCATGGTATGAAGACTCCAGAGGCCAAATGGTCATGCCCTAGATTCTGCCCGTCTTCAAGACCATGCTCCAAGTAATCAGATAGAATTCCCAAATTGCCCCCAAAATGCCGTGCCTATTTCCAGAGACTTTATGGGCATTTTCCCTGGATCTAGCATCTGGTGCTAAGGTGTGCCTCTCAGACCTGAGTGATAGCCACAGGAGGCTGTTTGGCCAGGGGTATGGTCAGAGCTTAGAGTCACAGGCAGCATATGAATGGAACTCCTGGTGGTGTGGAGACTAACCCAGGGCGAGAAGAGGAAGGGAGCAGATTGTGGGATGAGAGACCAGGGCAAGTGCCTGCTCTCCTTGCATCATTGCATTCCAAAACTCTGAAGAGTTCAAGAATGTAAATCTATGAACCCTGGACTTCTCATTTGCTATGAAGATGTATTTGTCAAGGTAAGAGGATATTACATATTTTACTTATTGAGTCTTTTCACTTGTATCCTTCTATTAAGTAAGTCTTTTCACTTGATGTCCAATTGATTTATAACTTTTAAATATTTGGACACATAGTAAATAGATCTTCATTTGCCCTCTTGCCCCTGGCCCTGAAAGTGCTGGGGTGGTTCTGTCCATACCCTCTCCTCCATTTGTTTCTCATTTTCTGCTTCTCTCCCCTTTTCAGCCAATCTTCTCTTCTGAGTGACACCACTGGGACTTGCTGGGCTCTGGAATTGACCTTCAGGAATGGTGGGGGTGTTGTTTCTCTTCCTGATTCCTTGCCAGGCTTGGATCATTTCTCCACCTTGCCAGTTTGAGAATCCTGTATATAATGATGGCTATTTCTGAAGGATAAGCAGAAACCTTTAAATGGCACTGAAAACATTAATTAATAAATGAGTAAATGGAAACAGATGCTAACTACCACTAACATAGGCTCAGGTGTGTCCCTTTGTTCTATTTGGTCTGGCCAAACCATTCCCTACCTCCGCGTGCCTCTCCTTTCTTGTGTCATTCTGGGGGTGTGGTAGGTGGGAAATGGGACAGTCATACCTGTTTAGCCACACATTGGTTTTCATAAGACTCTAGGATGATTTTCCTTTATTCCCACTGCCAGAGCTTCTTGAAGCCAGTGGTTCTCAAACTTCAGCATGCATCAGAATCACCTAGAGGGCTTTCGAAAACACTGGGCCCAATGCGTTTCCGAATCAGTAAGCAGGAATGGGGTGGGGCCCAATAATTTGCATTTCTAACCATTTCCCAGGTAATGCCAGAGCTACAAATCCAGGTCGTACTCTGGGAACCACGGCTATAGGCCATCAAGTTTTATGGGATTTTCCCTGTTTGACTCACTACCGCTGACATGAGATTACTTGCAACTTGTGGTCCATGAACAGACCGAGCGCAGAACACTGCACAGAGACAAGAAAAGTGATTTGAGACTCTAGCTCCTGAGTTCATATGCCCCTGCCCAATGGACAGGGTGGCTGCATAGTTAGGGATGGCCGGGGAATTTTCCTCACAGAAGCGACTTGAGTCTCCACTTGGCAAAATATAAAACAGCCTTGGCCATACCCTTTCTTGCAAGCTTCTCTTTAATTGCAGAAACCTGGGTGGACTTCACACAAGTTGTCTGCACAGCAAAGGAAAAAAGATAAGTTTGGTAACCTTGGAAGACCCAACCTCTTTTTTCCCAGCCTCCTGAGAAGCAGTGCCCAAAGGAACAAACATTGCGTGTGGGAAACCAGAGGGGCTCTGGAGGGTGGACTGGTGAGGCCAAAAAGGGGGTGGCTTTTCTTAAAGGTAAATGTCTCCTGATGTGTCCTGCTGTGTAAGAGGTCATTAGCTGGAATCCCATAAATGACAACAGTCCAAACTTCCATAGCTAGACTCCAGGACGTGACTCTTCTTACTAGGCTATAATCACACAGAAGAAAAAAATCTTGGCTCCTACTGCTGGGTTATGGCAGCCAGTCCAAACTATGGCTCCTAAAGTGACTCTCTTAGGGATTTGCATCTTATAGGGACAAGGAATTCTTAGCTCTGTCAATAACAAACCACACGGGCTTCAGGGCACTGACGCAAGCAGGATAAACTCAGTCGCCAGCCAGGGTGCTGAGGATCTAGTTGTTACTTGCCCACTTTCTCTTGTGCAAATCTATAGGTCAATTGGTGGCTTCGTTTTGCAACCCCACCTTTTCCAAGTGACTTTTGTTATGGGTTGCTGAGGCGACCCCAGATCCGTCAAGCTATGAGAGCCTCCTTGCAACGACACAGTTTCAATTTCATAATAACAGTAATAACAATAATAGGTGCTGGTTAGTGAGCATGAACTCTGCATCAGGACCCAGGCCAAGCATTCTTCTCCATGATTTAATGTAATCCCTACAATAATCTTAGGAAATGGAGTTAATTACCCTGAGACTACAGGTGAGAGAACTGAGGCTCAGGAGTTAAATAACTCTCTCAAGATGACACAGCCAACAAAAGGCAGCCTTGATGGAAACCCAAGCTTGTGCCGACGTTCATGCTTTTATATTTTGTATTTGATAAAAGTTTATTAATGTAGGTCAATCCACATATCTACATATGCATTAAGGAGAAATCCAAAGGTAGGTTTTAACCTCCTACATTATTTAGAAACAGGAAACTCATTTAACCAAACACTCCATTTCCCAGCCAAGTCACTTAACCAAACTGTTATAGTATCATTAATACTCAATCACTACTCAATTATTTGCATCATAAGAGGTAGCATTAGTGGCAATGATAACTGTGGGTAATCAATATAGCTGTGTTTGTGATGGGACTCAGCTGCCTAGTACATGAAAATTTCGTGTAAAGAACATGGCTGAGCGTTATAGCAAGTAGGAACCAAACCCATTTTCCTGGGAGAATTTGCAATTGTCATTTTTTTCAGCAGCCTGTTCCCCTAGGCATACCAGACTCTATGACAAGCTTCACTTCTTCCCAAAGCACAGCCCATGCTCTCAACATCCTCTTGATGGCTTTACACACGAGTGTGTGTGGGTGGGGGGGGGGGCGTGGGTGTGCAGGCAGATGAATGTGTGTGTGATGAGACAAAAGAATCTGTACTTGAGAAACAGCACCTGCAAGCAGTCATTCCTTCCTGCCACAGCCCTAAAGGGTGTAGGAATTACCAGGCTGTGTTAGACCCACATTTGGACAGGGAAACGTCGTGAGAGGCAAGCCGCCTTCAAGTCAAGTTCCGACGGTCAAGATCAGGCTGTAGATACCCTAACCTACCGCGGAGCTTCATTCCATGCAGTTTTCTAAAACCATCTCAGGTGTATGGTTTTAACCTGTAATAGCTTTGGGGGTAATAATTCCACGAGCTTACCTCTATCCTTCCTTTGTTACAATCCACTTTGACTAAATCTTTCAACCTTATAGACATGCTCTGGAAGAAACATGTTAAAATGAAAAATTACGCCCGCTTTTAGATTGACAATACCTAGGTTTTAAACCTAGCTCCGTCGCTTACTAGCTGAGGAGGAATTTCAGCCAAGATGGTATGAACTTACACGAGAACCCCCAGACCCCAGTCTTCACGCATAACAATGCTTTACAAAATAAAGTATTTGAACTACCTGGTTGAATTCAAAAGCAAGAAAGGGAAACTTCAAGGCCTGAGGGATCCCTAGTAGTGAAAGAACGCTGAGGCGGCCACACGGCCTGTGTGCTGACACAGAGAGCAGATGCATGCCTGAGAGAAAAATGTTTTATAACTGAGATGGGACTGGCAGGAGGAGCCAGGACTGGCTTCTCAGGACAAAGCTGAGAACCAGAAAAGTTCTCATGAATGGGGACAAGAACGTCTCTACTCTCTGTCCCAAGAATGGCAGACTTGGGCTCCTTGTCCTAGACCAGGAATAGAAATGGAGCTGAGAGTCAGACCCCAACTCTGCGGCACACGATGGGGCCATGGGTCCTGAACGCTTGTATTACACGTGGTGTGGAATTCTTCAAGTGTGGGAACCCAGAGACCAACGTAGAAATCTGTCCTGGGCTCGCAAACCGGGTGGGTCCCAGACAGAGACCACCACAAGGACACTTCTAAAAAAAAATCTCCTAAGGAGCTCACTGACCTGTGCGAGAGCACCTCCCTGCAGCTTTGCTCCCCCAGCCTCAGAGGCACACGGGTGCTTCGAGGGAAGACTGTGGGGTCTGCGGCAAGGTGCGCCAACTGCTTAGATCACCCCTTACCCTCTTCGCTGTCCCTTTCTCCACACCTCCCCCCACCATCACCAGGAAAAGGCTACAGTTCCCTGGTTATCTCCCTTTCTCCTGAAAGAAACCTGAGTCCTATTCTCTTTCCCAGAAGTGTTAGTGACTAGAGATACTCAATCTATCTATAGATTGAGTGTTCCCAGAGGATCGGTCACAGAGACATGCTTCATGGAAGGACAAAGTACAGCTTCCTCTGGGGCCAGTCGCTGGAGGCAGTGTTCTCTGCATGTTCCGGTCAAGGCTCTGCAATCCAAACAATGTCTACTCCACAATCCCACCAGCTTGCCCCCAGATTGTTCCCTTGGTTCTTTTATCACGATGTCCTCCTTGTGTATTGCCCATAGGGAAGTAATATGTCCCTTCTCCCAAAGTCCCACACCACGTTATCTGTTATCTGTCCTTCCCTTAACGTGTTTGTTACTAGTTCTCTTTATGCACTTGCCTAATCTCTCTTCCCCATAATAAGCTCCTTGATTCCAAATCCAAGGAAAAGGAAAGCCACGGAGCCATACTCTGCCTTCAAGTTGTCATATTCTACAGAGGGATAAAAACCACACAAATAAGAACAACTTTTTCCCCTTTCCACTTTGAAGTCACTCTCTTCCTTCTCTGTTGGTCGCTTAAATCCCTTGGGGACAGTGTTTATTCACAAATGATTCTTGTTTCCTTTTCAGAAAAGCCTTTTTTATTAATTACCTACAATGGTTAATTTAAAAACCATAGAGATTTGTTTGTTATCTATGAAAGCAGATAAGATTGTGTGTGTGTGTGTGTGTGTGTGTGTGTGTGTGTGTGTGAGTGCGCATGTGCTCTGAGGTCAACTTATGTCAGTCTTCCTCTTGAAGTGAAGGAATGGGGCTGGGTCACAGGGATGCCTTGAGTTATTGCTCCAAAATATTATTGAAACCATCAAAGACCTAGCTAAGCAGATAAGAAAAGCCAGCCTGTGTTTCAAAGCCAGTGGCAGTGCCCCACCTTCTTGTTTAGGGCAGGACAGAACTTTGATCTCTTTAGTGTTACTCACTGTTTACTTCTCAGAAGTTTCTGTGTTTACCTCTTTCCTATTTCTTGTCAACAGCCAACACAACCTTTCCCAGTTAGGCAGTCCTGAAGGTTGAAAGTGACTGATACCTCCGGAAGACTAGGGCGAGGAGATGGTTAGTTCAAAGGAAACTGATGGAGTGGCCGGAGAGAAGGTTTTAGCCAGGGAGTTTTTGGTTTCTAGGAATTGAAATCCTTTCATGGAAGCTCAAAGGAATAGGGGGTTTATTATAGGATGCACAGGAATACCACAGAACTGCACTTACAGAAAAGACAGCAGGGCTTCCCAGGAATTGGAAAATTGTATCTCTTGCCCCTGTCTCCACATGCTCATTTCATCTTTCTTTATCTGCAACCCTGTTCCTGATCTCCTCATCTACCTGAAAACCACTGTTCCATTCCCTGAGTCAGTATCCATTTCTCCTCCCTAGAGCTCCTCCAAGTCCCTGGAAGAGTAAATCAGATTGAATTTGCTTGGATCAAGTGGCTCTCCCAGTCTAATACTGTGCCAGGGATGGGAGCTGGCAAGGTGACAGAAGGGAGGAGAATTTCCTGAGGTATGTATAGGTTGGCTAATTCTTTAAAGAGATGTGGATGAGAGGAAATTTGGACGGTAACATCCAAGGTCAGTATGCACACTGGACCAGCTTGAATACGAAGCTAGCCTTTTTTTTTTAATTTTTTTTTTCAACGTTAATTTATTTTTGGGACAGAGAGAGACAGAGCATGAACGGGGGAGGGGCAGAGAGAGAGGGAGACACAGAATCGGAAACAGGCTCCAGGCTCTGAGCCATCAGCCCAGAGCCTGACGCGGGGCTCGAACTCACGGACCGCGAGATCGTGACCTGGCTGAAGTCGGACGCTTAACCGACTGTGCCACCCAGGCGCCCCCGAAGCTAGCCTTTTAATGACTCTGACTGGCCCAAGATTCTACTTTTCAGCTAAGTTTTTGTATTGAGTGATAAACCACTGGAATAAACAGAGAAAGACAAAGTCGTTGGAATAACCTCATCTACTGTCTACTGTCAGGTGGTCACCACATCAAGGAGCTTTGCCTTCAAAGAAGCAGTTTATTTCTGTGCATGATTTACAGATCCCCCATTTGGAAAAGTTGTGAATTAAGCTTCTTATTCAATTTAGGTTTAAGAAACAGTTTGTGTTTCTGAGAACACCCACTTCCCGAAGCATATTTCTTGAGGTTTAACAACTATTCAGGGACTGGTAAGTGGAGAATGGACATGCAAAGTTTTGACCACCCCAAGTGCAAGAAAGGAAGAGTTGCAGCGTTTGTGTTTTCCTGAGTGAGTGGTTTTCTGGACTATGGGCCCTTTAGAGCAGCACTTCTGCCTTGCTCCGTGATGTCCTCCCAAAGAACCTGAATCAGAGCATGCACCCATTGGTTGATCAGTTAGTGAACTCATCAGTTCAAATCGCGATGCATGCTACCAGCTAATTCAAAACAACGAAGGTGGTGAGGTATTAATAACAGTCGTAGAAATAGTGGGGTTCCTGGGTGGCTCAGTTGGTTGAGCTTCCCACTCTTGATTTTGGCTCAGGTCACGATCCCAGGGTCAGAGGATCTAGCTCTGCATTGGGCTCTGCATTGAGCATGGAGCCTGCTTAAGATTCTCTCTCTCCCCCTCTCTCTTTGCTCCTTTCCTGCTCTCACGCATGTGTACACATACTCTCTCTAAAATTAAAAAAAAAAAAATAGTAGTAATAATAGTATAACAACAATAGTATAACCACAACCATTTCAGTCGTGACCTCTCAGAACTCCCTCGCATTTTATATCCATTACATTATTTAATACTCACTACAGAGCTGTGAATATGGCGTTGCCTTATTACGCACAGAAAAACTTAGGTGATTTGAATAACTTTGTTCTTTCATCCTGACAAGACAGTAGACTCATGTTGTGTCTATACAATGCCCACACGCTAGTCCGATCAAGGCAGTTTGGGAGTCCTACATACACAAACCAGTTAGATGAACTAGCTCTTATTTGGGGTAGTGTCTTGGCTTAAATACTCCAGTGGTTATTTCACACTATCAGCATTTATAAACTCACATAGTCTCACTTTTGCACAAAGTCAAACAGAGGCTTCAGTTCAAGGCTTGTTTTGAGCTATGTATGCTACCAGCTAATTTTTATTGGTGTCAACCTGGGATTTCTAGAGGAACTTTAATCTTCTGGCTTTTTGGTGTCTGTGACTTTGAAATGTTATAAAACTTATTTTCAAAATAATGAATTTGATCTTTTCTTTCCCTGTTAATACAGATGTGATGGTCATCTCAATGTGTGGGAAGCATCCTTTTTCTTTACTTCATGAGAATAAGAAGGCCACGACATGCCACACAGAGCACAAGGATTATGGGTCAGGTAGAGCTGGCTTCGAATCCCGGTTAATCTCTTACTAGTTTGTAACCTTGGTAAACACTTAACCTCTTTGGGCTTCAATTTCCTCGTCTATAAAATAGAGATAATAACGATCTCCCAGAGAAGGAATGACAATGAAACAAAAGAGTCTAAGCAAAATGCCTGGTGTAACAGGGTCTCAGGAAATAGTTTTCTCTCCTACTACTTTATATAAAATGTTACAATCAACAGTTTGGCGATGGCTTGGAGAAAAAAATCTCCCCCTGTTTCATGGAGATGTTTTAAGAACAAATGAAAGATTACTTCTTTCTTAGTTCATGCACAATGAACAGAGTGATTCTCCTTTTTTCCTATATTCCTTCTGTTCACTTTTTTATTAACTTATTTACCAGATACATATTGATTGCCTATTAAGTTTTGGGAATATTTGAGAAAAACCGATGCAGGGAGACAGGTGGGAGTGGGAGTATATCTTGATGCTGTAGCAAATCAGGAAATTTAGTTTTTTCTTTATTAAATAAATATGAACATAGATATAAATTTTAAAGGTCTAGAGTCACTGATGCAAATCAGGGCAAGTAACCTGCATTGGCGATCATGCGGGGGAGGCGGGGTACCTTCATTTAAATCCCTCACTTTAAAGAATGAGTCTTGTTGCCTTGGGTCAGTTGCCAGTGTCCTTTGATTTCCTGGCTGGTGAGAAATTTTTGGTGCCGAGAGTCACATTTTAAAGAGAGGTTGGAGCAAAGAGTAAGGGGAGGAGATTCTTTTATTTTTACTATAGTAGCTGCCAAAGTTAATTATCATGACAGTAACCTCATATAATTCCTAAGTCATCAGTAGAATAAATATGATGCCTCTAGATAGAGTTCCATGTCATTTTACTTATTAATTAGTACTTTTGAATGCTGTTGAGCCCCAGTTTGAGGATGACCCTACTGAAATTGAGGCCTGTCTTGGGAGAAAGGCTGAAATGGCCAATGGGAAATGAAAGAATTCACCAGTGTGCACAGGCAAGGCTCGTCCTTTACCTGTACATCTATGGCCACTGTTCCTGAGAGTTGGGAATAGTCTAACAGTTTCAACAAAAGAGACTAAAACACAGAAGAACTTGATTTATTATTCATTGCTCCCTTATCAAACCAGGCCATTGGCTAGCATGCTGTACAGGTCAGAGAAGGGCCAGCAGTGTCCTTGCTTAGGCCTTTAAGAATGTTCTGCCTTCTGGGGCGCCTGGGTGGCGCAGTCGGTTGAGCGTCCGACTTCAGCCAGGTCACGATCTCGCGGTCCGTGAGTTCAAGCCCCGCGTCAGGCTCTGGGCTGATGGCTCAGAGCCTGGAGCCTGTTTCCGATTCTGTGTCTCCCTCTCTCTCTGCCCCTCCCCCGTTCATGCTCTGTCTCTCTCTGTCCCAAAAATAAATAAACATTGAAAAAAAAAAAAAAAGAATGTTCTGCCTTCCTTCTTTTGCATTCTGAAGAAATAGCTTCAGGGTGTCTGTTTAAAAGGCTAGATCGAGGGGCGCCTCGTTGGCTCAGTCAAGCCTGTTTCAAATTCTGGGTCTCCCTCTGTCTCTGCCCCTAACCCACTCATCCTCTGCCTCTGTCTCTCAAAAATGAATAAACATTAAAAAAAATTAAAAGGCTAGATCAATCCTCCCATAACTGAGAACCGTTTTAAGACCATTCAAGTCAGAAGGCCAATTCTGGTTGAGACACGAGACAAAATAGTCCTCTTATGGGAACTAGTTCTGTTGTCCTTCTGGAATTTTAAAATCATTAATAGCACTGTTAGCAATGTGGAATGTCCTACCAGCGATTCACCTAGGTTTCACTGTGTTTTTTTTTTTTTAACTTGGCTTTTCATCTTCAGCCTCTTCACATTTGCATTATTTAAAAGTCTTCTTCCCCTAAATTTAGATACTTTAGTTCAATAGGCTCAGTATGAGCAATCTAAAAAAAAAAAAAAAAATGTTTCTTTTATTTGGCCAAGACCCATCTGAGCATTTGTCCATATTCTTGTCTATCTGTAAGTGGGTGCGTTTCTGTACATTGAGATACACACACACACACACACACACACACACAATCACAATCCACTGGAACTGGAGTTTGATCACACTAAAAGCAGACCTAGATGGTATTTGAAATGACAGGAAACCCGGGAAATGTCTACAACTTTCAAAGTTTTGATACCTGTCTTTGGTTCCTGAGGGTTGGCATCTATCAAACTATCAGGCTGTGACAAACCAGGCTGGGCGTGAGTGTTGGTGAGATATACAAGTCAGAGTAGAAAAAACCAGACCCAAGTTATTAGGACTAGAGGATTAGAAGTTCCAGGTCCTCAGCCCAGGATGACCATTAATTCTTCGGGTGAACCAGAACATATAATCTCTGGTATTCAGTATCATCATTTGTATGAGAGAGTTGGTCTGGACTGGGGGCGGGGGTCAGCCAACTATGGTCTGTGGGGCAAATGAACCCACTGCCTGTTATTCTAAGTCAAGTTGCACTGGCACACGGTCATAGCCATTTGTTTAGGTAACGTTTGTGACTGCTTTCCGACTGCAAAGGCAGAGACCTTATGTCCCGCAAAGCCCCAAATATTTACTATCTGATCCTTTACGGAGAAAGTCTGTTCAACCCCGGTCCAAGGGATTTCTGGTTTTCACGCTCTAAACTCTGTAATTCCTCTGTATCTGAAACTAATCTTTAAGGACGGGAGGAGTTCATGTTTCTCAGTGTCTCACAAATTGGATCACTACTCATTTTCATTCTGAAGGCCAGCACTGATGCACTTGACAACCAATGGGACAGGAAGGCAAAGAATCAGATGCTCCCGGGAGAGGAAAACAAGATGGAAGGTGATGGGGAAATCGAGGACTTGGAAGAGTTTGGTGATATGAGGAGTGCTCAGCACACCCTGGGGTGTGTTACAGCTGTGCAATGGGGATGTTCCCACTCCGCAGTGTTAGTGGAATGAGGCTGGACCAGCTGGTTGTCAGAGAGGGTTTCCCTTTGGGACATGTCATTGTGATCCAGGCATGTGGGTTAGCAGCAAAGAGGTTCCAAGTAGTGGGGAGGAGGGGAAAGGGAGAGAGAAAGACTGAGGTATGGGATGGGCAGGTTAAGACCCCAAGATGCAGTAAGTATTTACCCTGACCGGTGGGTTGTGCTAGGCACTATGAGGGGTACAAAGGAAAATGAACATAATTTCCACGCAGAGAAGCTAAGCTTTAAACCAGAGGCTCCTGGGGGCTTCTAGTGGAAAGGGGGAAAGTGCCATGAGGGAGGGCAGAGCAAGATGGATGGAAGTGGTTTTTAAGAAAAATACGTGGGGCGTCTGGGTGGCTCAGTCACTGAAGCATCCGACTTCGGTTCAGGTCACGATCTCACGGTTCGTGGGTTCGAGCCCTGCATCAGGCTCTGCACTGATGGCTCAGAGCCAGGAGCCTGCTTCGGATTCTGTGTCTCCCTCTCTCTCTGCCTCTCCCATTTGTGCTCTGTCTCTCCCTGTCTCTTAAAAATGAGTAAGTGTGAAGAAGAAGAAGAAGAAGAAGAAGAAGAAGAAGAAGAAGAAGAAAGAAGAAGAAATATCTAAGAAAATGTTTCGACGATCCAAGTCTCACATTTTATATCTAAATCCTAGCAAGACCTGGAAATGTTAATGATAAAAAATCCTGCCACAGACAGGCACCATTCTCTGTATTTCTCAGGCTGGCAAGCAAGATCCTTTATGACCATGTCTTACCTCTCCAGTTTCATCACTCATCTCTGTACCATTCCTGGTCCATGTCTCAGCCACATGGACCGCTTCACCCTTGACTCCAAGCCTTCACCATGCTGAGCCTTGTGACTAGAATTCCCTCCATGCCAAGTCGGCCCTACTTACTCCCATTTCCACTAGCCCTTCAGACCTCATTCATCCCCTGCCTCATCTCTTCCAGGAAGCCATCTTTGGCTTCCAAGGCTACCTCAGGTTCCCTTCTTGCACGTTACCTCAACATCAGCTATTCTCCCTATCATACTACACAACAATTTCCTGTCCGTTTAAAAAAAAAAAAAAAAGTTGAGGCTCCTTTAGAAGCAGATCCTGAGACAAGGACTCTGAGCGCATACAGTCTAGTTCGGAGACTGTCCTAGATAAAACAAAACAAAACAAACCACAAAATGGCAGGGGAATAGGGAAGTGAGGCAGAAAAAGGAAGGTGGAAAAGAAAGGAGTCTTTATGAAGTAAGTTATCACTGTTGGGAACAGGAGCCAGGTCCCTCTGGGGCATCTAAGGGCAGTTTAGACCATTCACAGCAGAGTTATCCCACCAGAGGGCGAGGGAGCGAGAGGATTTGTACACCATGGGCTTTAGCCATTGGCTGAGGGAGACTCTCAGTGAGGGCGATGAATTCCTTGGCACTTGGAGCCTGTTGAACGGCATGTAGAGTGGGCTTTGGAGGTCAGAGAAAACCCTTCGGCTACGAAATTCAGTGCTGGCAGTTGGAAGCAATGTTGATGTGCTCTGAAGGGGGAGGGGAAAGAAGGTCTGGTGAGGCATTTCGTGTCACTTTTGAGAGTCTGAGACGTGAAAGGAGCTGAGCGGGGACAGCTGGCGGGGGGCCGGGAGGGCAGAGCTGAAGCAGCCTGGGCATCTCTCTCTTCATAGCGTTTACTTCAGGTCTTCCATGTGGTCTCTCCGCATGAGCTAGTCGGGGCTTTCTCTTCAGCCCCCAGACTCTTACCTGGATCACCAGGGATTTAGAGGCAAGGGTCCCAGGGGCCTGACTGGCTCAGCCGGTTGAGCGTTTGACTCTTGATTTCAGCTCAGGTCATGCATGATCTCAGGGTTGTGAGAGTGCACCCTGCTCCGGGCTCTGTGCTAGGTATGGGCCTACTTGAGATTCTCTCTCTCTCTCTCTCTCTCTCTCTCTCTCTCTTTCCCTTTGTCCCTCTCTCCTGCTTGTGCCTTTTCTTTGAAAACAATAAAGAATAACTAGAATACTCTGCTACCCTAAAAAGGATTTTGTGTACATATATCATACATGGAAAGGTGTTCACAATATATTTTTAAGCAAAAAGGCATAAGGCAGTTCAAGAGTAAATATAATGTAGTATATATAAATATATATTTAATAACATCAAATATTATTTTATTTATATTTTACAATGATATTAAATATTTCACTACACTTATTACAATTAGATATATGTGTGATTTTATATGTTGTATAAATCTACAGGGAAAAAAGGAGGAAATGTTCTACATTCAACACTGTCAAATGTTACCTCAGAAAAGTGTGATTACAGACGGTCTGTAATAGTCTTTTTATCTGTATATCTTAAGGGTTCTTTAAAGCGAACGTATTCAGACGACTTTTTAAAATTCTGAATGTAAGTTTGACAGTCAACCTTTGAAAAATACATTTTAAGTTACCCAAGAATACGTACACTCTAATGATAAAAATTCAAGTAATAGTGTAACTATAGGTAAATAGTAAAATACTATACATAGAAATATCTAGTAAATACGAGTAAATAGTATAAGTAGAAATATACAATATGTTTTATCTCTGTCTCTATCTCTATCTATGTACCTATGTACCTATCTATCTATCTATCTATCTATCTATCATCTCAGTTTAAGGGGCCCACATACAAGTCAGGAAATCATATAGTAACAGAAGAGGCGGGGCCTGACTCACTCTGAGCAGCACGAGAAACACCTGGAAGCCCGGCTGGTCACATTTTAACCCAGAACCTCAGAGCTCCACCCGGAAAAGCACTCTGTGGACAGAGTAGGAGGAAGACAATGTGAGGCCTGGAGAGTGCCAACACAGATCATTCCTGGTACCTGAAGGCTGGCTGTGGCTCTGAAGGCCACACCAAGAGGCAATGCTTAAATAGAATAAGAAATGCTTAAATCCGCCCTCCTAAGGCTGTTGGGTGCCAGATTCAAGTCAAATTTCACATTACATTAGACCTGAGCTGTTTTTATTTTTTTATTTTTTTTTATTTTTTTTTTCAACGTTTATTTCTTTTTGGGACAGAGAGAGACAGAGCATGAACGGGGGAGGGGCAGAGAGAGAGGGAGACACAGAATCGGAAACAGGCTCCAGGCTCTGAGCCATCAGCCCAGAGCCCGACGCGGGGCTCGAACTCCCGGACCGCGAGATCGTGACCTGGCTGAAGTCGGACGCTTAACCGACTGCGCCACCCAGGCGCCCCCTGAGCTGTTTTTATAAAGCTTTAACAAAATCAGTGCTTTTTCCATCAGTAAGTAATGCTTCAAGAAAGCTTTTCTTCCCTCTCATTTATGCCCCCTGCCTTTACACTTACGGAGCTTACGAGGGAAAAAGCCTGCCAGCATGAATTTCCCAAGTGCTTTCATTATTGCCTGTGGAAAGCATTTTAGGTTTGCTGATAAGAAGCTGTTTGTGTAGATAATCGCCTCCTAGGAACCTTGGATTTTTTTTCTGCCGATGGATTGCAAGGGGATGACTGGAATCTCAAAGAAGATAGTGGTCTGATAACCAGAATCCTCACCCTGATTGTATCCCCTGGTCCCTTAGTGCACATCCAGAATGTATTTAATTTCTCCATGCCTCATTCTCCCTGAATATCCCTGAATGAGTACAGAAGAAGAAATGATAGTGCCAGGAAGAAAAATTTTCTAAGTGTTTCTATCACATGACACATCACTAAGAAACACTGGGGCAGTTCAAAGGAATGAAGACATCCCAGGGTTTACAAGAATTCTGGGAAACAATAAGCTATTAGGTGGAAAGAGCCATAGAACCATGAAGTGCTTTTGTTGTGTTCTGCACGCATAAGGGAAAAGACTATTTTCGCTTATAGCGTTACGCTCTGTAACCTATTCCTTTAGCTGATGTGTTCTAGCACTACCTGCCAGACTGTAATGGCTTTCAAGACTCCCCTCACCTTCTGCATTTTTGAGCAGTGCCTACGGTAGATACACGTAAGTTCTAATACAGCCAAAAAGAACATTGGCTCTCCAGACCTGGTCTGTGTCTACATAGATCAGGTAATATTTTTAAATGCTGGACTATCTGTCCAGCAATTAGAAAACAGCACAGAGTGATGATAAAGAGCACGGCTTTGGAGCAGAGACTTGCATTTCGGTGCCAGCGCTGGTGCTTATTAGCTTTTTCCTTTTATCAAGTTCCCTGGCCTCTTTGAGTCTGTTTTCTCATCGATAAAATGGGGATGGTGAAAATCACATCTATCTTACGGGACGGGGTGAGGGTTCAATAGACTCATACATACAAAGTGCTCAGTCCAGGCCCTAATATAAATATTAGGTCTTAAAACCTCTTCCCCATACCTAAGACAATGGCATCACTCCCCTGTGTCTACCTGCCACCTGCCACTCACCTTTGCTTCTTGCCATCTTTCTTTAACTCTGGGATATATTCCCATCGGAACATGATCTAGCCAGTAATCTCCTCTCTTCAGTTTTGCCCTGCTATTTTGTCCCATGTCCATTTTCCCTCCTAGACAGGAAAGCCCGTGAGGCCGGGGAATTGTGTTTTCTTTGTACGCAGAAACATTGTATACCTCAGACAGGGCACAGAATGGAGAGGGAAAGGATCAATTTTATATACATTTCGAAGGACAGGGTCTGAAAGGGAAATGAAAAATGAGGCCTGGAGAGGGGGAATAAGCTTCCTCAGGATCCGGCGCCTCCTTTTGCTGGGGCTGGGACAGGTGTCCGCCCCTCCATGCGGTTGTGGAACCTCATTTTTGCTCTCTGCCTCCTTCCTCGGTTGCCCTCTCTGTTCCCCCTGCTTCTTCTTCACCCGTTCAGTCTCCTGAATGATTAACACTTACATGTACTCACATTTGCCTCCGCTTTGGGGTATGATTCTGGGTAAGTGGTCTCCATAAGAGCGCCCAGCCCCATCCCAGGGCCCCAGCAAAATGATTCTCTGGCTTGTCATCTGATGCCTGCAGGCTTCCTAGGTGACAAGAACCTAGAGGTGCAGTAAATTCTGTGCCCACGTCCCCCAGCCATGTAGATTCTGGAACACGGTCAGCCCTTGGCAAACATATGCCTGAGCCTGTAGTTCGATGCCCTGCTGGTGCCATGTTCTGTTTGCCAGACTCCTGAATAAAGAAAGACACAGGGCCGCTTCTAGCACTAGCAGTGAGGGCTTAAACTTTCCATCCTGTATGAGAGAACCTCGGTTTCACAGCACCCTTTTAAATTAAAATAGTCAAGGGGTGCCTGGGTGGCGCAGTCGGTTAAGCCTCCGACTTCAGCCAGGTCACGATCTCGCGGTCCGTGAGTTCGAGCCCCGCGTCGGGCTCTGGGCTGATGGCTCGGAGCCTGGAGCCTGTTTCCGATTCTGTGTCTCCCTCTCTCTCTGCCCCTCGCCCGTTCATGCTCTGTCTCTCTCTGTCCCAAAAATAAATAAACGTTGAAAAAAAAAATTTAAATTAAAATAGTCAAGTGGTTAAATATTCATGCTTTGCTTATTTCGGTATATTTAATTTATTATGTATCACTTTTCTTGGGTTTTATATAAACTTGCCTGAGGACTTTTTTTTTTTTCCTTCAGTTTAAATTCTGGCAGAATGTTCCCTTTTCCTTGGCAGAGTGTTGATTAGTTGAAGAAAATAAAAAAGTCTGCCCCGCTAAGAAGAGAATATCTTTTTTTTTTTTTACAGATTGTTCTTGCACTTTAATAAAAATGATATTACAGTTATTATCACCATCATTAATTAATCTTTCGTGATCGCTGATGTGGTACTTAACATGAGGTGCTATTAAAACAGCTTCATTTTGGGGCGCCTGGGTGGCTCAGTCGGTTAAGCCTCCGACTTCGGCTCAGGTCACGACGATCTTGCGGCCTGTGAGTTCGAGCCCCGCGTCGGGCTCTGTGCTGACAGCTCAGAGCCTGGAGCCTGTTTCGGATTCTGTGTCTCCCTCTCTCTCTGACCCTCCCCCGTTCATGCTCTGTCTCTCTCTGTCTCAAAAATAAATAAACGTTAAAAATTTTTTTTTTTTTAAAGCAGCTTCATTTTATTCCCAAGGCTAAACCATTGCCTTCAGCTTTTCCACCCAGCATTATCTATTTCTTTAGGATAGTGAAAATGAAGTAGAGACGGGTCTCTCTTTTTCTTCCCATTTTTCCTGCTGGTAAATGGAATCATATCAGCTCCCTCTCTCTATCTTCGTGCAATGAAAGTCTTCCCCAAATTCTGTGTTGTGACTGTCAAGGTCTGGAAGATGAGATAAGATGGCTATTTCTCAAACCTGAATGGTAGGCCAACTTCTTCTAAAGCTTTTCTCCAGCCTGGGTTTTGGGAAGGCAAAACATTATGCAAACATATAACATTACTGAGGCTAGACTGAGCCTCATAACCCGTTATTTTTTTTAAGATTTTTTTAAGTTCTATTTATTTGAGAGAGAGAAACAGAGAGAGAGAGAGAGAGAGAGAGAGAGAGAGAGAGAGAGAGAAGGCAGGGGAGAGGCAGAGAGTGGGAGAGAGAGAATCCCAAGGAGGCTTTGTACTCTCAGCCTAGAGCCTGATGCAGGGCTTCAACTCATGAACCGTGAGATCATGCATGACCTGAGCTGAAACTGGATGCTTAGCCAACTGAGTCCGACCTGAGTTGGATGCTTAACCAGCTGAGCCACCCAGGCACCCCAAAACTCATTACTGATGCAGAAAAGAATTTTCTTCCCATATCTAAAACAAAGGGATGACAACAATGGATTTAAAAAGAGTCAAGAGGGTCTTTATAGGAGAGCTCCTAGGTATAACTCTTGGAGACACTTTTCTCTTTTTAAAAAAGTCATAAGGCCATCTTGTACCCAATTTCAAAATACGTGAATAACGATCCCTTAATTATCAAGAGCTAATTAAAAATTACCAGCATTGTTGTCCCCCACCCCATCCCACACACGTACATCATAACTCGCATTGCCTCTTGCCACCACCCACACGGCATCTGCTAGGACCTAAAAATGAGTTTCAGTATTAGCCTAAGAAAATAACAAAACAAAGTTAGAAATTTAAATTAGCTGCCAAAGAAAAAAATCACGTCACTCCCCTGCTGAAAGACTTTATATAAGCAGCAACAGAAGAAAGGAAAAAAAGGCGGAAGGCGGTGGGGGGGGAGGGGTGGTGGAAGAAGAGGGAGGGAGAGAAGGAGGGGAAGGAAGGCAGGCAGGAAGCACTAAGTAGAAACTTAAGGAATGTACAGGAACTCTGTGAAGGGAATTTTGAGAGTTATTGTAGGACATAAATGGAGAGTTTTAATACTAACAGAATGGGAATGGCAACAAGTAATACCTTGAAAAGGTAATTCCTCTCCAAATTATTCTATAAATGTAATGCATTTAATCCCAAATGACACTTGTAGAGAACTTGCAAGAGTTCTTTTCTGGAAGACGACATAGTTAAAAATAAATATCTTTTGTTTAATAAAGGAATATTCGTATTGCCAGATATGGAATCAAAACGATAGAATTGAAATAGTGACACAGGAATAGATGGATGAATGAGAAGAATCAACAACTCAGATGGCATTTCAGACAAGTAAGAAAACGCTGATATTTATTGTTTTAGGAAAACGATTTGGGGGAGTGGAGTGTTAATCTCCTGTGGCCGCCGTGACCAATCACCACAACCTTGGTGGCTTGACGGGACAACACAAATTTGTTCTGTCACACATTTGGAGGCCAAAATTTGGAAACGGGTTTCGGTGAATGAAAGCCAAGGTGTTGGCAGGGCCGCGCTCCCTCTGGAGGCTCTCGGGGACAATCTGTTCCTTGCCCTCCCCAGCTTCTGGTGGCTGCTGGCACTCATTGGCTTGTAGCTGCACCATTTGCAACTCTGCCTCTGTCTGCACATTCCCTTCTCCTCCCCTTTGGGTGCCAAATCTCCTTCTGTGTCTGTCTCTCCAAGGACACTTGTGACTGGATTTACAGACCACCCAGCTCCTCCGGAATGATCTTCCCCTGTCCAAATCCTTAAATTATTCCCAACTGTAAAGATCCTTGTTACTTATAAGCTAACACAAGTTCCAGGGATGAGGACCTGATATCTCTGGGGGACAATTTTTCAGCCCACGTCATGGGTAATTTGGATTCTTATCTCATCTCATACACCAAATAAATTTGTGATGTGTTATATATTGAAATAGAAGAAGATGATGGAAGATAGTGATCTGATTTCAGAGGGAATGACCCTTTTAAGTAAAAAAGGTTTATGGGTTTCTTATAATTAAAAAACTTGTATCTGTCTAAAATTGCCATAAACAAATTACAAAGAACTGACAAATTGAAAAAGCATTTGCTATACAGACAAAAAGTTTATATCATTAAGGTGTAAGTGGTTTTTATAAAGGAGAAAGAGAAAAATCTCCTAATAGAAAAATGGCTCCAAAACAGGGCTAGGCATTTCACAACAGAAGAAAACTCAAAAGGTCAATGAACATTAACAAATGTACCCTTGGGTGGGCTGGGTGGCTCAGTTGGTTAAGTGTCCATCTCCGGCTCAGGTCATGATCTCACAGTGCGTGAGTTTGAACCCCATGCTGGGCTCTGCGCTGACAGCTCAGAGCCCGGAGCCTGCTTCGAATTCTGTGTCTCCCTCTCTCTCTGCCCCTCCCCGCTCACATTCTGTCTGTCTCTCATTCAAAAATAAATAAACATGAAGAAAGTTTTGTTAAAAAGCACCCTTGTACTAATGAAAACTTTAATATTGATAATATATTAGTTTGGGCCAACAACTTGGCAAAAATTATAGGGAGGCTCAATAATGGCAAAGAAATGAGGAAATTTCTTCATTTAACTCCTCGTGCTAAGTTAATGGTGCACGCAGCCTTTCTCAAGAGACATTTTACAAAACTAGGAACAGACTTAAAATGTATATTTGCTTTGAATCAGAAATCGTGATTCCAAGTTATGGCAACCAGCGAGCAACCACACAAACAACTGTATATGCTCTTTCTAGTTTCATCAAAACCTGACAAAATTACAAATGGCCTAATATCCCACAACAGAGATGGAAAATGTTCACAATATGTGGTTAAATGAAGAGAACAAGACCATCCATCCATCTGGCCCCATGTGTGCGTGTGTCTACATGTGTGTATCTGAGATGATGAGTGAAAATGTTAACAGCTGTCTTCACCGGAGGTAGGATTATGGGTGATTCTTCCTGCCATTTAAACGTTTTTAAATTTTATAATGAGAATGCATTATTTTTGTGATGAGGAAAGAAGGGAAAATAAATGCATATATTTAAGTTATCCATAGGATAAAGCTGCATTTTCTAAATGTGGCAAACATGTTCTATTTCCAACTACCCTTCCGTTTTCACCTCCCTTGACTACCCGTCACCTGCCCAAAGTTGCCGTAGCAACAAGGAATCTCTTGGCCTTCTCTGAACTGGATCCTGTGTTGTCATAAGGCTATGCCTTCAGACACGTTCTTCTTTCTGCCCCGAATCCCAAGAGAGCCCCTACCTAGTATGGAAAACCCAGTCCTCTGAGGAGGGCAGAGAATCTTCATGACTCTCCCGGGGAGAATAAATCACTTCCTCTTTTTTGCTGCCTCGACTCATTGTGTACACACTTCAGTGTGATAGTTTTTCTATCCTGTTTATACGTCATGGCTCTTTTCCCCCTCACTGGACTGTGAGCTCAGTGGAGGTGAGTCAGAATCACACGGGATTCACCCCACTCCCCAGCACTGGACGTGAAGTGGGGTTGGGGTTAGACTGAACCACATAGAACCAGAAAGAAAAAAGCTTCCGCCACCCAAAGAAAGTGCTATGACACAAAGAAAGGGGCATGACACCCAAATATGAGGGTCAGACGTTTTTGGACTGGTCAAATGCGAATTTTGAAACCGGACGTGACCAATGTTGGTTGAAACGAGATCAATGCATTTTAAACCTGGTTTGAGGTGCCCACTCCTTTAGGATTTCTCAGCGTGACGCGTGCTGTTGTGTCACTGACGCTCTTCAACCGACACTTGGCGTGTCGCGTGGTGCAGTTCTGTTGGGCATGTGCTGGCTGTGTCTCAAAACAGTCTCACCTCTTTACAAAATCAGATTCCTGAGTTGCGCTGACTCATTGGCCCTGGGTCTTTGAAGATAATCAGCAGCAGTTGGGGGGCGGGGGTGGCTTCCGTGCATACTTTTCCATCACAGGCAAAGAACAGGTGAGGAACGGGAGTCAGTTCGGGGATTGATGGGCCTTGGGGTGGTCAGGTCACCTCCCAGTCCTAACCCTCGGTTTTTATTTAACAAGGGAAGTAGCTTCCATGACATCGGGTTGGTACCAGCTGCTGTTCCTGAGACACTAGAAGAAAGAGCGTGGGTGCCTTTAAAGGGCTGGCGGAGCTAAGGGCAAAGCTGAGCACCAGCCAGGGGGCAAAGGAAAGATCCCGTTTACTTCCAGGATGTCACGAGACAGGACCAAGCAGACGAACTGTCTGAAAAAGATCATGGGCGAGTTTAGAGCTAAGTACACAAATCAAGAGAATGACGAGGAATTGCTCTAGGAGACAAGACACAGCATTACATGGCTAAGCCCTTTTTCTTTCCAGTTGGCTGGGATTCTCTTGGGCGCGGTAGCATTTGTATTCCTGAGATGTAGTAGGTGTGGGATTGCTTCTCCCTCACTTTTAGCCTGCCTTTTTTCCTTCCTTTTTCTTTTTTTTTTTAATATTCCCAAAGAAAGTCTCCATTGCCTGCTCCATGATAGGGAACAGAGCACAGAGAAGGATTGGAAACATGTGTGTGTGTAGAGGCAGGGATGTATATGGAGAGACGGATGGACAGGGAGGCTGGCTCTGGGGGTGGTGCCGCCTCAGGAACTGGACCCTAGGCAAGTCACAGACTCCGGGGCTCAGTTTGCTTCTCGATAAGGGACAGAGACTAAATCATTGTATTACCAACTTTATTTTAGCAGAGGAATCTCCTTATTCCCCAAAGGAAACCTTATACTGAACGCTGTTTTATGTATGAAAGAGAGGGTTTTAATGGAGCGATTCTGGTTGACAGGAGGGACTCAGGCTCTGTCTGCTTGTCTCCCCGGCTCACTGTCTGGGCATCCCAAGGGAGCCCGGACCTGTGGGTGCCCGGGGTGAAAGTAGACTCAGCCTCGGCGCCTGCTCCGTCTCCAAAGTCGTGGAGTTGAAAAGGAAATGAAACCCTAATCAAATGGCCTAGCGGCTTACTGAGCTCACTGTCTCATTTGAAGACATCAGTCCAGTAGGCAAAGTAATTAAAAAGCCATGTAAATGTTGACTGAGGGCTTAAAACGATGAAACCAAATGAAACACCCCTGGCTCCCCGCAACCTACCAAAAGGACATTCAATTCATCACCGAAGCACAGCTTCTCTCTTGGTCTCCCCCCCGCCACGTCACCCCCTCTCGCGTGCGACAGCTGCTTCCAAAGTCCTTGCCTGGGTCCCTTCCACTACCTGCAGACTCCCCGGCTCCACTGGCAGGGGTGTGGTTCTCTTCCTCCTCCCTGCCTCACCCCCACTCCTCATCAGCCCCGTCCTTCCCTTGCTCAGCCCCTCTCCATCCTGTCTGATGGGAACCTGCCAGCTTCTCGTCCTTCTCAGTTTCATTTTGCCCACTGCAACCCTATCAACTCTGCCACTGTGCCAGGCAGCTTGATAGGCAGTCGAGTGGCAGATCTATGGATGTCTTCTTCCAGTGGGTAGTCAGGAGGGGTGGGAAGGAGAAGGCGACACGTGGAGCTGAACCCTTCTTCACAACTCCTGTCCTCACTAGTGACCCCAGTGCCCATTCCTAGAACTCCCGCCCCGTCTCCCCTTTAACTCAAATCACTAGAAATGGACAGGGTCCGGCTGGCCCCTGGGTCAGAAGGACTGGGCAAAATTCAGATTCTGGGGAGCGTGTTTAATGCTCGTTTCTTCGTCGTCGTGTGTCTCTCTTGTTCTTTTCCTTTTTCCTAATCGCTAGCCATTCCTGGGACCACTTTTCACTGCTCCAACATTTCTGTGCCTGGGCGGGTGGTCGAAAATGGAAGACCTCCTTGGTTGTCTTGAAGCTAATGGTGCTCTTTCAGGAAGCCCTGGGGTCTTTCCAAGTGAGTTGCCTAATAGGATGCATTGGGCTTTGTGGGGGCGCAGGGGGATGCCCAGAGGTGGTAGCTGCCCAAGGTGAGCCAGGTCCCCCACGGAAGTCCTTCAAGTATCATCTGGGTGTAGATGTGACTCTGAAACTACAAGTCCAACACCTCTTCCCACTGTGTTCATACCTACTCGTGTCACCTGTGACGGCGGCTTTCTCAGGCACAGTGAACACAAGCTTCAGTTCTTTTTGGCTCCACAGAAAAGAGAAACATGATCCCTGCCCTCACTGCACAATGACTCTGTTTTCCTAATCACTGTGCCCACATTTCTTGCCTTTGATATGTGTGGGTCCATTTCCTCATGTGTAACTTACTCCTCTGGTGCAATACAGTTCCTGCTGCGAACTCCACACATGCACACACACATTCCCACTCACGGTCCTTGGGAGAAAACATCAGGTCGCCTGGCTCTGGACGATGCCAGAATCAAAGAGTGGGCCCTCTATTCACTGCTGGCCAACAAACTTGTCCCTCTGGTGGCTGCAGACCACAGATCTTTGGTTGTTTCTCTTTTTTTTTTTTTTTCTCTCTCCACTGACCGGGCCATTTGTAAAGGTGGATAATGGAGGAAGTTCTAACGGGCGGCAGGTGAGTGTGAATGTGTGAGTGTGTGCGTTTGAGAGAAAGAGAGAGGATGCAAGTCTCCCAGACACCACTCATCTGCGTCTGTGTTTGTGTAAGTCACTAGTTGCCTACGGAGTCATCAGGGTTGGGGAACCAGTTCTACCTCGTTGTAGAACCATGCACCTGCCACACATTGCGTTCACCTCACATACTTTCTCCTTCCTTGCCTGTACTCTTCCCTTGGGCTCAAACCCAGGCCTTGCCTCGGCCGAAACAGATGGAAGGAGCACAGGATTTGGAGGCAGACGATCTTGTCCAACTCTGTCGCTGCCAGGAGAGGCAGAAAAAGGATCGTGGTTGAGTGGTTAATGGCATAGGGACAGTGAACCCAGATTGTGTGCATGTGAATCCTGATCCTGTCTCCTGCCAGCTGGGTGACCTTGAACAAGGTACTTTAGACCACTGTGCCTCGGACTCTTCGGCTGTGAAATCAGGCGATCATCCAAGTAGCCACTTCATGGAGTTGTCGTGAGGACTGAATTAGTTAACTTAGTTTCCTTCATAGTAAAGGCTACAAACACCCTTGCTATTTGTTATTCATAGAAACAGCGGGAATAATCCTGGGCCGGGCACAAAGCAAAGGCCCTGCTATTGCCGGGTTGTGTGGGTTTCAGGGGAATTAACCTCTCTGAACCTCGTTTTGTCCATCTGTAAAATGGGGTGAAATTAGATCTCCCACTAGACTGTGCCACGCGCTTAAGCATAACCTGGGTTTTGAAATGGCAATCTGTAGTTGATCGTCCATTTGCCGCTTAGGATTCTTCCAGGCTCCACATGCCCTGCTCTACGGACTTTGAAGTTGTGAACTAAAACATCTCGAACACTTAAAATCCAGGAAGGAATATAAAAAGAAAAGAAAGCTATTACTCATTCTTTGGTGCCATATGTCTCATATCCCAAAGAGTTTAAGGAGGAGATTGCTTCCTCTGAATCCATGCACATGAGATGTTTTCAAAGGGACCTTCTTTGACCACATCGGGAGAGCAAAAAAGGGCTGGATAGACTTTGTGGAGTAGAGAAATGCTGTGCAAATCTGGGATGCACGATGGAGCAGAACCTTCTGACCTGGTCATTTCTCATTCTGCCGTTTCTCTGCTGTGTAGCCTTTGGCACATTAACCTCTCTGGGTCTGAGTTTTTTTGTTTTTGTTTTTTGTTTTCTTTTCTGAAAAGTAGGATTAAGTAAGATATAAAAGAATGTGGCACAAAGTAGACAGTCTGCAAATGTTTATTCCTTTCCCTGGGAATACATATTAAAATCTGGGTTTATCAGGCCAAACTTTGGATCCGGGCTGGTGCTTGGGACATGGTTTATGAGACATAATATGTGAAAATGCTATGTGATTTAAAGATTCCAAAGGTACTCATTATAAAATAAGAACTCTATTTTTAAAAACCCAGCTGAGTTGATAGTCTGCTTTTTAGATCTGGACTTTTTGATTTTTTTTTTTTTTTAATGTTGATTCATTTTTGAGAGACAGAGCACAAGCAGGGGAGGGGCAGAGAGAGAGAGAGGAAGATAGAATCCGAAGCAGGCTCCAGGCTCTGAGCTGTCAGCACAGAGTCCAACACGGGGCTTGAACTCACGACCCGTGAGATCCTGACCTGAGCCAAAGTCGGATGCTCAACCAACTGAGCCCCCCAGGCGTCCCTAGATCTGGACTTTGATAACTCTCCCAAAGTTAAACAATTTGCTATTCAACCTAGGATTAGTCTAACATCTTACATCCTGAAGCACAACACTGGGCATAATAATCTCTTCACTATTTTAGGTAAGATGACCACATAAAGGATAAAGAATAGTCTTAGGATGGGTGCTTATCTGCACAGCTTGGGCCGAGCAAATAGAAATCCAAAACAACCATAACAACAAAGAGCCTGGGGGTAAAAAGCAAAGGTGCTCTGATACAGCCTCTCCAGGGCTCCGGGAATTGCAGTGGGGCCATGGGTGGAGTCACTGGGAGCCTAAAGCCTCAGGTAAACTCTCACTTCCTAACTCTCTGGAAGTTTCTGCCCTGGGAGACATTTTTAAATGGTCACACTCCTTGCAAAGCTGCCTACACTGTCGTCTCCTTTGAGGTATCTATATGGGTATCACAGATCTTAACAAGTTCAAAATCAAACTCCAGATCTCCCCTTCTCCAATCCGGCTCATTGAGATTACTCCAGATGTTAGTGACTGGCAACTCTCAGCCTGGTTTTGCTCTGCGTGAAGACATTCCAGTCGTCTTTAAGTCCTATCAGGCACAGCCCCCTTCCAATCATCAGCAAACCTCAATGGCTCTACCTTGCAAGAATGTCTGAAAACCAACCACTTCTCACTACTTCCACTGCTAGTTCCTGATCCAAGTCATCATTCTCACTCACTTGTGTTACTGCACGCAATCTCTTAAACGATCTCCTTGCTTTGCCCTTGATGTCCCACTGAAGAAGCATATCAGTCTGCTTGGAATCAACTGCTGACTCCCCATCTCATCAGAGTGAAAATCAAAGCCAGTGCATTGGCCTCAACCTGTAACCTTCCCTCCTGTGACTCTCTTAATCTCTCTTCCGTCCTCACTCTGCCCTGCCCCAATGGCCTCCTTACTATCCTCCGATAAAATGCCTATGCCCAGAATTCCAGATCATTCTCTCTTTACACCTGACTCGGTGATTTTAATTTCACTGGACACACTAGGTCCTAAAACTTGGAGATCATATTTTTCATAATCCCCCTAAGGACAGAGCTCAAACTCTACTCTTCCAGCCTGCATGTACCACGCCTTTCCCTGAATTCCTAGAGCAACTTTTATTCTAGGAATCCTGTAGTTTGGTGACTGATTTATATCCTGCCTGAACTGATCTTTACTCATAATCCCTTTTAAGTTTGGTTATTTTTATTATTGAATTACAAGTTCTTTATATAGTCTAGACACATGCCCATTATTAAAAGTGTGATTTGCAAATATTCCTTTCATTTAGTGGATTTCTCTTAATTTTTATGATGGTATTCTTTGAAACACCAATGTTTTAAATTTTGACACACTCCAGTTTATCTTGTTTTTTCTTTTGTTACTTTAGTGTCACTTTAATGCAATTTTAATGTCATGTCTAAGAAGCTTTTACCTAGCTCGAGGTCACAAAGATTTTCTCCAATATTTTCTTCTAAGGGTTTCATAGCTTAGGCTGTTAAATTTAGGTGAATGATTCATTTTAATTTTTGGTTATGATATTAAGAAGGGGTCTAACATCATTCTTTTTGTATATGAATATCCAGTTTTCTCAACACTATTTGTTGAAAAGACTATTCTCTTGTCGTTGAATTTTCTTGGCACTCTTGTCAAAAACCAATGAACCATAAATGTGAAGGTATTTTTCCCAACTCTCTATTCTATTCCACGGATGTATACACCTATCCTTATGCCATTACCACACTGTTTTGTTTACCATGGCTTTGAAATAAGTTTTAAAATTAGACAGTGTGAGCCTTCATACTTCATTCTTTCTCAAGATTTATTTGGCTATTCCATCCAGGTCCCCTGAAATTCTACATGAATTTTAAGATCAACTTGTCAATTTCTGTAAAGAAGCCAGCTGGGATTTTGATAGTGATTACATTGAATTTGTAAATGAATTTGGGGAATATCGCCATTTTAAATGATACGAAGTCTCCGGGTCCCTGAATAGGAGGTGTCTTTCCATTTATTTAGGTCTTCTTTATGTTCTTTCAATAATTTTCAGAGTATAAGTTTTGCACTTCTTTTGTTGAATTTATTGCCAAGCATCGTATTTACTTATCTATCTATAGATTGATGGATTTGCATGCTTTATGAGTGGGTTAAGGATTTTGATTTTATTTAAAAAGCAACGGCAGTCAGCATAGACTTTTCCGTAGGGATGGTCACGACCGTGACTGAATATTTAAAGATCCTTTTGGCTGTGGTGTTAAGAATTCACTTAAGGGACTAAGGGTGGATGAAGGAAGACCAATTAGGAGGCCACTGCACTGGTCAGAGTGAGAGATGGTGGTAGCTCGATAAGGATGGTGAAGCAGACATGGTACAAAGCAGATGAATTCAAGATGCCTTTAGAAGGAGACTCAATAGGGGCGCCTGGGTGGTGCAGTCGGTTGAGCGTCCGACTTCAGCCAGGTCACGATCTCGCGGTCCGTGAGTTCGAGCCCCGCGTCGGGCTCTGGGCCGATGGCTCGGAGCCTGGAGCCTGTTTCCCATTCTGTGTCTCCCTCTCTCTCTGCCCCTCCCCCGTTCACGCTCTGTCTCTCTCTGTCCCAAAAATAAATAAAGAACGTTGAAAAAAAAATTAAAAAAAAAAAAAAGGAGACTCAATAGGAGTTAGTGATGGATTGGATTTAGGCGGGGTTTGAGAGAGGGAAGTCTCAACGCTTTTATCTTGTGCAACAGGATGGAGAGTGAGGCTATTCCGTTGTGATAAGGAAAACTGGAAAAGAACCAATACATGATCTGCAAATACCCCTTTACACTAGAGATAATTCAATCCAAACCACATATCATCTCAGCTGATTTTTCTAAGACGTTTATGAGGAAGGTAGGATAAGCATTAACATTTCTATGTGGTGGGTGATAAAACTGAGCATGTAGAAGAAGCAAGAGCACTGATTACGAGTCAGAAAGCATGGGATTTTGCCCATTCTATGCTAAGGACTGTTGGGTCATATCAGTTACCTTCTCTGGGGTTAAGCTTCTTTATCTATTAAATGTGGGAGTTGGTGAAGTTATCCCTAAAATCCCTGCTGGTATGCCTTCTTTCACTATTGTCGTTCGCTGAAAAATGCATGCAGGGTTGAGGTACATGTGCAAAGACACAGCGATGATGACGTCGGGATGCAAACTCTCATCTCCCAATTTCTAGCCCATTGTTTGCTATAACCCGTGGCCCCCCATTTATTTCTTCCCAGTCACATTTTATGAGAAAAAAATGGATGTCTCCACCTTGCTCACAGACATTGGGCAGCGTGACCTATACTTGGGCAATATGTCCAATTGTAAGTTTTGACAACAGGGACACATGGATCGAAAACCCCTTGAAGCTGTGATGTATGATTGAATATCTTTAATATGCTTTACATACTTGTGCTTCATGCATTAACACTTTTATTCCTATTGTACCTTTACCTTTAAGTTCTTGCCATATTTAGAAATGCTCTTTTGTCTCCTGTGGTGGCTACTCAGTAACTTTCTCAAGCAAGAATGACTCATAGGGCGCTGCCCACAGACCAGACTTTAGGTATTCAGTCTCAAGCATCCCAGAAGTAGCGCTTAATCTCTTATGAAATGTGGTATATGGCGGCAGAAGTCCATCTATGGGGTGGGAAAAGTAAATACCAAAAAAAAGCATTGTTGTACTTGAAAAAGAATCAGTAACTTCTCCCAGGAGATGAAGAAGGAGATTATTACCCCAAAGCATTGGCAAGCCAGATGCTCACCACCAAGCCGGAGCTCCGGGCTCCAACGAGGTAAGGAGACCCGGGTTTGGTCTGTGCTCAGCTGGCCAGAGACACATGCTTCCTCCTCAGTGGCCTTTGTAACCTGAATAAGGAAGAGGGAGGAGGGATTCACCTCAAGATCAGCCTTTGAATCCACCGCCCGAATGAAGGACCAGGACCACACCTGATCCAGTTGGTCTCGAAGCAGTTTCCTTCAAAGGACACACACACACTCAGCATTTACACCGTGTACATAAATTTCCATCACAATAGCTGCCCTGCTTTTATGCAACGAGGAACAATTTGATAGTTCAGATAAAGGGGGAACCCTTTGAAAGAGGAAACTCACTGAAATAACATCTCTGTCAAAGGGGCACCTTTTTCCCACACGTGGTCCCTTTGGATGAGTGTCACATCGCAGAGAAATAGGATAGCCCCTCCAATGGTCATTTCTGCACGTTTGGATAATGAATTTTAAGGAGATGACTGCAGAGCCGTGGGGCAGCCAGAACTTGCCACTGGCCGGGCAGCAAGCCACACACTGGGCTGTCAACAGCTCAGGAAGGCAGAGCGTGTGTGCAGCACAGCAGGGGAGACCTGCTGAAGCCAACCCGATGCTCCCTCTGGAGGGAAAACACAGGCTTCCAGAGAGGCAGAGAGTCCACGAGTTTTAGGAAAATGCACCAATTTCCGGACTGGGAAGAGAAGCCAATTATATTCTCTGGAGCAAGGAGTCCCAAATTTGACTGTATTTCAGAATCATCAGGGACGTGTGTGAAAACGTAAGTTCCTAAACAAATCTGAACAGTTTGTACCCCACTCTTTCTGATGATATGACTGGGGCAACTCCCCTTTGTGAACCGTTCATCTACAAGGGTGCCTTGCAACACAGCTCTTGCCACAGTCAGATAAAGGCACTAATCAGCATTTCCTTGCTCCATGGTTTGGACTTTCTGTGAGGCAAGTACGGTCACAGCACAATGAAAGGGCATTCTTTCGGGGGAATGGAAAGGACCATCTAAATGAGAGAGGATCCTGATTAATCAACCGAGTAAAGGAACTGCTTCATGTTTTCGTCATTTTTACTTGAACTGCCTACCAGCTCGCCTTAACAGAGCAATTCTAAGCTCGCCCGGCTGAGTCACCGGCACTCAGGGACCTGACTTCCTCCCGGAGAGGGGAGGGGGGGCGGACACCAGAATCATCCCAAGAGTTTGCTTGCTCCTCGTGGGGCTCGGCCATCTTGGCATCTGCTGCTTCTGACACCCTGGATGATGCTTCCTCGTAGGGCAGGGGGTGGGGAGGAGGCTGCAATGCGGCAGCAAAAGGAGGAGACAGAGCGGAAGGTAGAACAGTAGACCCGTGAAGTCAGGAGACAACAAGCTTTGGGGCAGGGGAACACAGAGAGGAGGGCGAGGAGGACAGAAAGACGAAGAGAAGCCTTCGAAGGGATCAGTTCACCAACAGGGGAAAAGAGCTGGTGACTTACTCTGTTCTGAAGGTTCTCTTTCCAGAGGGCCAAAGGGTAGGGCTTCCACACAGGGACAGGATGCATGTTGGCCCCCTGTTCCCGCCTCCCAGGCCCTCGAGCTTAACATTAGGTTTCAGTCACCAGAGACTATGACTCATGGTCTGCTTCCACTGAGGAGACTGGCAGAAAGTTCTGCTTGCAGACGGCGAAGGTCTCCCACACCAGCCAGAGCACCTGCCTCAGCTCTAAATAGACATTCCTACTGCACCTTAGGAGATTTTGCCTGCAGACGTGGAAATTTCCACTTCCCTTACATTAGGTGGTTAGGATGATAATGATACCGAATCTTTTTCAAGCTGGCTGAAGTGAGCTGCACTCTAGCCCAAGGGTCCTCTGTGGTCTACTGTTAACCCCTGGGTTTACCCATCTGCCCTAGCCCCTCTACCCTTGCCTTGTATGTATGGGCTATTTTCCCAGTGGACTGTAAGTTTCTGGAAGGCAGGGAGTAGGTCTTACTCATCTCTGGATCCCAGCAGCAGAGACAGTTAGCGGTTCGGGGTGTGGGGAGCGGGGAGGGCAGTGGGGTTGGGCACTGACTTGTGCGGAGCCAGAAACTGAACTTAAAAGTGAATCTGATGCAACCCTCTGGGGGAAAATAACACATTCATCACCTCGTCAGCCAACAACTGAAAGCTCTAGGTCAAAATTCTGTTCTGCAGATATTAAGGATATATTTGAAATCATTTTTTAAAACAGTAGAGTATTAAGGGAAAGCTTGGAGTCCACTGCCATAAATCACGTCCAACGCACACTAACATTACCCTCAGACTGTCTGGCCCTCTCGCCTCTGAGGTTGGAGGCAGAGCCTGGGTGTCAAGGCAGACCACCCGAGGAAGCTGTGAAGACTGAGTTGCTCAGTTCTGGAGCCAGGCTGTGCCACTGGGGGCGGGGGTGGGGGTCCCAGCCTGGAGGCTCTCCAGGCTACTACAGGAGCAGCTTTTATTTTTTTTTATTTTTTTATTTTTATTTTTTCAACGTTTATTTATTTTGGGGACAGAGAGAGACAGAGCGTGAACGGGGGAGGGGCAGAGAGAGAGGGAGACACAGAATCGGAAACAGGCTCCAGGCTCCGAGCCATCAGCCCAGAGCCCGACGCGGGGCTCGAACTCCCGGACCGCGAGATCGTGACCTGGCTGAAGTCGGACGCTCAACCGACTGCGCCACCCAGGCGCCCCTACAGGAGCAGCTTTTAACCTACAGCTGCAGGCTTAGCCTCTCCAGATTCAAGCCTCTCTGCTTCATCTGGAACTCTTGCCCCCAACTCATGGGCCTATAGGGCGCTTCACCCTTTCATTCAGTCACCCAACATTTGCTGAACACGTTACCTTCCTACACTTCTTGGTGGCTCCTGAAGAGCTTGTGGCTGGTGGCCATTTGCACAGATGTGGGACACGCTCCTTCTGAGACGGATGTCTTGGTGGTTTTTCTTCTCTGACCAGGAAGGTGGCTGTCCCATGGATATGTGTCATTCCTGCTTCTCTGTAGCTCACCCTGGGTCTGAGAGACGCTCAGTCTCCCTCTCACATGACAGTGTCCAAAATGTTAGCAACTAAAAATGCCAAAGCGGGCCAACAAAACTGTGGCCTATTTTTCTATTTATGTTTAAGAAAATGGTGCTTTTTTTTTTTAATTTTTTTTTTAACATTTATTTATTTTTGAGACAGAGAGGGACAGAGCATGAACGGGGGAGGGTCAGAGAGAGAGGGAGACACAGAATCCGAAGCAGGCTCCAAGCTCTGAGCTGTCAGCACAGAGCCCGACGTGGGGCTCGAACCCACAGACAGTGAGATCGTGACCTGAGCTGAAGTCGGATGCTTAACCGACTGAGCCACCCAGGTGCCCCAAGAAAATGGTGCTTTTAATAAGAAATGTCAGTTTGTTGATTTTCAAACACAACCAAAACACAATGAGACACACCTGACTGATATAAGAATTATCAAAAATTTTACAGCAGGGGTGCCTGGGTGACTCAATCGGTTAAGCATCTGACTTGGTTTCGGCTCAGGTCATGATCACACGGTCCGTGAGTTTGAGCCCCGCATCTGGCTCTGCGCTGACAGTGCGGAACCTGCTTGGGATTCTCTCTCTCCCTCTCTTAAAATAAATAAATCAACTAAAAAGAAAAAAAAAACTTTATAGCAAAATAATTTAACTTTAAACACTGATAATCATGACTATTCAAGAATAAGAATCACTATCATGATTCAAATGATTGCTACATTCTATTAAAATCTATTCATAATCTGTTGATAAGATTCTGAAAGTAGGTAAAAAATGTTCCCCCACAGAAGTGCCACACAGTATATACGTGCTACTTACAAGATCATTAGAAGATAGAGAAAATATTAATTTGTTGTGCATTAGGGACAGTCTGGGTTCGGGAACTTAAAATGGAATGATGACATCTTTCCATTCTGTCATTTTATCTCTGCTATGAGCAGAAGTTTAAAACTGAGGCTCATTGTTTTTTTTTTTTTAATTTTTTTTTAACGTTTATTTATTTTTGAGACAGAGAGAGACAGAGCATGAACAGGGGAGGGGCAGAGAGAGGGAGACACAGAATCTGAAACAGGCTCCAGGCTCTGAGTGGTCAGCACAGAGCCCGACGCAGGGCTTGAACTCACACACCGCGAGATCATGACCTGAGCCGAAGTCGGATGCTTAACCGACCGAGCCACCCAGGCGCCCCAAAACTGAGGCTCATTGTAACCACGTGGCTTTGGTAGAAACGGCATTGTCACAGGCCCCACCCAGCACCCAGCCCAGACCACTAAAGGCTGCAGCCAAGGCCCAACCTGGCAGCCAACGGAGACAGAAGGCCTCCAGCTTTATAACCCGACTGTGGCAAGGGTATGTCCCTGCAGAGAAGCCCAGGCTCCACACCATCCCCGGGTCCCTTTGCCATTTGCAAGCACCTGGCTCTCAGTCTGCCTTCTCCCCAGCAGCCAACCCCTCTTTATCTTTGCTTCCCTTCGGACCACTGGAACAATTTGCCAACAGAGCGGCGAGTTTATGGCCTCCTGGGGGTTGTCCTTAGCCAAGAACCGACTGTGCAGGGGGTATGATCTGCTCTCTCACCCCTGTTGGGATCCACTCTACCACTGTGTCAGGGTTTTTACAGGGTTTACTCTGACAGTCTGACAAGAGAGGCCCTGCTTCGTTCAGGTCTACTGCTGTGTTTTGAAGTCTATCTGAGGCTTGTGAGTTGGCGGTAAGCTGTAGGCACCAGGGTTCCCATGGAGGAAGGTGGGCCGTAATGGAAATCACAGCACATTCCAGAAAATATCAGGATTTTTCACATCAGGTGCATCACCCGGTAGGCAAGCCCAAGTGATTCATTTCCTCCTTTCAAGCCAGAGGGGTACAGGGATTTCACACCGTGAGATCCAGTCTCATGCTTCTGTCCCCAGTCATTTCATTTTCTCTGACTCCTTCATTTCACTCTTTCACTCTTCCTAGACCGAGAATATAATTCTCTTAGGCCAACCGCCCTAACCATCTATTCTCCGAGGTCTTCAACATCTGCTTTAGGTTGCCACCTCAACTCCCAAAGAATTCCCCTTTGTTGTTAATCGTAAATGCAGATGGGGCAATCACCGAGTGAAAATGAGTCAGAGCCGGCCTGGTCAAGTCATATGCGTTGGGCAGACAGGACGGTGCTCAGGAAAGAGCAGGTGGTGGGAGAAGTTTCTGTGGGTGTAAGAGGCGAGGGTGGCAGGGCAGTGTGCCTGGCAGAGAACGGTCTCAACAACGGTTTTGGCTTCATTCTAGCAGCGGAGTCTGTAAGCACCCCCCCCCCACACACTTTGTTGCCTTAAATACAAAGGTTCAGAACAACAGCATCTGCCGGCCTGCGAGTAAGCAGTAAGAAGCAGCAGCATGGGGACTTGTCTGACTCTAAGACCTTCACCCTGAACAAGCGCTCACATCCAAGTGCTGGTCTCCTCTCTAAAACAGAGCTCTATGTCCCAGCAGCAGAAATCTCCTGGAAGGAAATCCCCGGGTAAACAGGAGTTGGGGCAGATGGAGAAAATGGACTTCTCCCGTCTAGAATTCTTTAGGGGACAGTCGTTTGAGGGGTTGTAACATCGCTACTGCGAGCCCTCAATTTCCTCTCGCCTCGGTAGGATATGTTTCTGTCCTCAGAGGGAGGGTGTGCCAGATAATCCATGGGGGGGGGGGGGGGTGGCGGGAGAGGGAAAGTGCCAAGGAGGTGGGGGGAGGGGACAGAGTTCAATTCCCAAGGCAAAGCTGGTGGTGGCTGAAAACACACCCACTGCCCCGTGGCCCTTTGCTCAGAGCAGCTCTGATGTGCCTCCACCCCCACGGCCCTGGACATGATGCTCTGGCTCGTGGTCTGGACAAAGGTGACAAACCCACGGCGAGACTCTCCTTCCTCAGCTCCACAAGGATTAGGCGTTTAGTTTCAGGTCACAACTGTGAAAGAGGACCCAAGATATGCACCACCTTGCCACGACCGACTCAGGGCAAAGGGTCCACCAGAGCCGTCAAAGCCGGGAGAGAGGGTTTGTATTTCCTCCGAGGACATTAATAAAGGGAGCAGCACTGCCAAAGGATATAGTGACGAATGTCAGTCAGTCCTGGGAGGACATCTCATGTTACGAAAGCTGCTGCGGTATGGAAGCCTTCGGGACCCTCTCCTTCTCTGTGGGCACACAACGCTTATGGTCCCTGGCAATCACCCTGTTTGCCCAAAACACTAACCGGCCCTTCCTTGGTGTCTCCTCACCACTACTCATCCCATGTGTTGCGAATGTAATTTCAGGCCCCACCCTACTTTATTTCGCGATGCACCTCTTTGTTGTTACTACGCTGCGTTCTTCATGGGAACGTGGCAGGTGGGTAAGCGGGGAATACTTTCTGCTTCCCGGACTCGAGTGCACCCACCCCCACAGGGCCGGTTCTGCTCCGAATCTCCTTTTTTCTTGCTCATGTGAGGCTTCCCAGTTTCGTTACTAGCGTGTCTAGGCGAACGATGCCTATCCGTGAACGAAGCATTTACGGACAAACCCGTGCTGTCCTCAGACTTCGGGGCTGGTTCCTTCTAGGAGGCGTGTGTGGCTGCCAAACAGCAGGAGGCTATTAAAAGAGGCCCCATTGTTTACTTTATGCCCAGGTCCACAGTGAGCAGGAAGCTGGCACCGCGCAGTTGTGTGAGATCAGAGTCTCCAATTAGTTATGACGGGGAGGCAGCTCATGGGTTGAGTTTCTTCCTGTGGCGTCCTCTGGGGAATACCCAGGTTCTCTCCAGCGCTTACCGGAATGTGGACCTCAGGATAGGCAATGAACTTCTTTGCTCCAGTCTGGACTCCATGAGTACCGCTCTAAAGCTGCCGGTAGGAGGCCAATGCTATTTTCTGGATGACTGGGGATGATGCCTAGGGAAATTGTTGGAGATGAGCTGGTCTGTATTCTGAGGCATCAACGTAAGCTCAGTTCAGAGCGAATACAATCTCAGGAGTGCTTGGTCTCCCTCTCTTACTCTGTCCGTAGCAGACGCTCCTGGTGATGCTGTGTCTTGACATCGATATTGAATTGACTGTCCACGAGACATTAGACCGCATCACCCGTCACCTTACCGCGGCGATGGAGGTCTGCTGTCCTGGGCCGCCTGGCCTTCCCTCCACTGCTTTCTAATTGTAGAGATAAGAGAGAGGAGACAAAGGAGGACCAGGGTGGGTCCCATTCCCAGAACTCTGTTCTGCTGGCTGTTATCACTGAGGGATGGGTTTGAGGAGTTGTCCGGGGGTGTCGGTGGCCTCCCTTGGCTACTCTGTGACAGTACTATGCTTGTAGGGTTTACGGAAACTAGACAGGGAGAGATGAAGGACCCTCTACATGAGGACGCAGGGGTCTTCCCAGGCCAGGACTGTGTGGCCACAGCAGCTGCTTCCTGGGAACTCGCGGCTCTGGAGGTTTCAGCGATGGCGATGGCGACAGTGAGAGGCAGGGTGCAGGAACCCCCTACGGCATCTTATCAAAGCCACACAAAATCTTTCTTTCCACAGTGTAACTTTACAAAGTAGGAAAACCAGTAGGAAACGGGTACAGTGTGTGCTTTCCACCTAAAAGGACTCCTAGAAATAGCGTCCTAATACATCCTGTTGTAGCAACTGATCAAACGGAAATTCGTTCTTCCGTAAGAACGCTTTTGTATTTGAGAGTTATGTCCGTGAATAAAAACTTGGATAGGAGGCAACTCTAGTGACTTGTCTCGTAAGTCCTTTTGAAACTGGCATTCACTGATCCCTAGAGCCGCTTTCCTACTTTCCCCACTTCACTTCACACCATCAACTGACCTGTCTCCCCCTTTTCTTTATGTTATGGATTCTGCTTACTCATGACTCTGGTCTACTCTGGTGTCTCTTTGCCATGCTTCTTCTTATCTCGGCGCTTCTGCTTATCGCGACCTCTCTGTTTCCTCACGTATTTATTCACCTTCTACTACCAACGCTCAAGCGCCCCCAACCCTGTCTGTCTCTGTCTCTTCAGTCCAGATGCTCCCAGGGAGAGAATTGTATTGGAACACTTAGCCGTCGTTATGTCTCTTGGCCATCCCGAGCTTACAGACTGGTAGCCAATTTAAGGCTTGCTCTTAGCTGTTCTTAGGCCAGGCACTTGTTCCTGGTTTAACAACTACTAGTCAAAACAGCAGAGATCATCTGGGGTGATTTTTGCTGGAATAACCCTTTGGAAGGGTTTTATAGGCACGCCAGGCTTTCTGAAGGTTTGGTGTGACCTATATGCTAATTCTTCCCTTCAATAGCCTGGCTTGAAAGCACGTTAACATGCTTTCAGCAACGTACACACTTTGCTGCAAATTGATGTAATCAAACTGCCCTTAGCAAGTGTCGTTACATGACACGATGCCTAAGACAGGCCTAATTTACTGGGGTTTGAACACATAATAGAGAAGAGAATGTGAACCATGGGAAGCTAATGGAAGGTAGGTAGTGAAATCATATGTGACCCGACTGCTCTGGGTCTCTCTTGTTTCCTAACAAAGAAATCATCCCCAAAGTGAGTAGCATCAAGCAGCAATCATTTTATGATACTCACAGATTCTAGGGGGCAGGAATTTGGTTAGGACACAGTGGGCATGACTTCTGTCTACTCGACGTTATCTGGTGCCTCATCTGGGCCTGACTAGAATAGCTGGCATCATGTGGAGACTTCTTCATGCAAATGACTGGTGCCTGGGCTGGGGTGACGGAGAGGGTGGGTTCAGCCGGGATCGCTCACGAGAGCACCTACACATGGCCTCTGCGTGGCTCAGAAATCCAAGACCAAGTCAGTAAGCGGGGCCAAGTTCCCATGGCCTGGCATGACCTCATCTTTGAAGTCACAGATCACGTTCACCATATCCCATTGGTCAAAGCAGGCACAAGCACACCCAGACTCACGGGAAGGGGACATAAACCCCATTTCTCAATGGGAGGGATGTCAAGAAATGGGTGGCTTTGTCTTAACAAAGGTCACACCAAGGATCAATGTTCTCTTTCCCTTAAAGATAGTTTCTTTCTGGCATGCTTGGGGAAGGGAGATGAGAGCAATTCAGCTCCCAAATTGTCCATGTAGCAGGTTCCTTGTCCTCACTTAGTGTGTCTTTCCAGCACCACTGAGTGTCATTGCTAAACTCCCCTTGCTAAGGATCCTGGCTTTGAATAAGAGATTGTTGTTTCCATGTTGCAATGCTGCTACTACCTGCACAGGATCTCCAGGGAGAGGGCCAGCAACATAGAGTAGGCCCCGTTTCTCATTTTCCTTGACAAGAGCATGATCCACGTTTGTGTGGATTCATCAGATCTTGTGAAAGACTGAGAAAACCGAAAGAAATAAGAATATGTGAAGCAAGGCATTTAAGACTATGTTATGGGCATGATTCTGACCAGATTCCAAATGAAGAGTCTCGAAGGAGTTAACAGGCGGTTGATCGCTTGGGTCTGTCCTCATGTCTGGACCTATCTCTTAGAGAACTTCCTTTATAAAATCTGCATGCTAATCTTCATTTCCTTTTTAGGAAATCCCAGCTCTACCCATGAAGTTGTTTTTGACCGCAACATTGAGTTTTCTTCCTCTAAATGTGTATGTCCTTAACTCTGAATTATTCAGCCAATAGTGAGCCTTGAGGGGCCTCCAGAAGCATAGCGTCTACTGAACTTGGACACTCCAGATTCCTTACATTTTCCAGAAGGAAGCTCTAAGTCTCACAGACTCATTCAGGAATCACTCACTGGGGCTACATGGAGATATCGCCATCAATGTAATTTAGATCTATAGATCTTCCTGTTTTTCCTATTGTCTAACTACTAATTATTTGAAAACACACAAATAGGCCTTTCAAGAACACGCATTCATTCTTAAACATAGTAGAGGCTGAAAGTATAAGGTGAGAGAGGAAATGTTTCTGTGACTGCCCAGAATTTGCCTGACCTTCTTTGTGTGCATAGGAATATCTCTCATTCCCTGTTCCCCCCTCATTCTTTTTTCCAAGTTGTGTTCTTCAAGCCTGCAGGAAATAGAAATTGGTCTATTGCTGACCATGTGCAGTTTAAAATAAAGACCTGGCTGAAACTTTGAAATGATGCTTTTAAAGTCTCAGACTCTTAGAAAAGGGCAATCTTCTCACTCCGTCTCTGTCAGGAGTGGGGAGTGGAGTGGCTTCGAAGCGAGGGTGGCTTCATTCCCTGAATCTCACGGGATTTGTTGTCAGCAGGGCCAAAGGATTGATGGGCCAGCTCCGTGGCATGAACCCAGCTGGTGGCAACAGAATTCTGCCCAGATCCCCAGCGTGGCCTTCTGAAAACCCAGCTCTGCTTGAGGCAAGGCCAAATGAGTAGATTCGAGAGCCGCATTCTTTCAGAAATATTGGCTTTACATATCACTGAAACAAGAGCCCAGCTCTACCAAAACTACTGTTCAGGGTAGTAGCTCAGGTCCTCCTAACCCTATACTTTGGTCCCTCAGGCACAGCTGGCCCCAGACTCCCAAACAAAAACCCCTCTACTCTCCCAGTAGAGACAGTCTACTGCCAGAGACAGTCACTAGCCAAAGCAGTCTGGTGTCAGCCTTCTTCCTTACTAGCCCCTTCCACATCACCTCCCTTCATGATCTTGTCAACTCAATTCTGATTTCCCACTTGTCTCTTCCACTTTAACCTCTGTATTTTCAGATTGCTGCAGCTCCGTTCTTCCAGTACTTAAGCCAATACTTTTCCCATTCTCCAAACTTCTCTCCTTCCATCCACACCCTCAGACTCATGTGTTCTTCAGCTTTTAGTATTCTTATCACCTAATGATCAAGAAGTTATCATTCATTTATTAGATTTGGAAGTTTTAATTTTGCTATTGAATCAGCATGAACACGCATGGTCAAAGTAACTGCATAACGGGGCGCCTGGGTGGCTCAGTCGGTTGAGCGTCTGACTTTGGCTCAGGTCGTGATCTCGCACTCCGTGAGTTTGGGCCCACATCGGGCTCTGTGCTGACAGCTCGGAGCCTGGAGCCTGCTTTGGATTCAGGGTCTCCCTCTCTCTCTGCCCCTCCCCCACTCATGCTCTGTCTCTCTCTCTCTCTTTCTCCAAAAATGAACATTAAAAAAAAGTTTTTAAATAATAACAAAAAAAAAAAAATAACTGCATACTTATTGAGATGCCCACAGTGGCCCTGTGGGAAGAAGTCCTAAGTTGTTAGGTTGTGAGACCCATACTGACTTTGAAATGAGTCTTTCCCTTTTGAAGGTCTTACAGTAGGTTCAAGGTTCAAACCTCCTAAGATGAACTCACGGACTTATTTTCATCTCGTGCTTCAAATATAAATAATGTCAGTCTTAGAGAACCACATCTTTATAGTTAGCGCCTTTGTTTAAAATGAAATGGGAAGTTAGACATCCACGTGAATTAAAAATGTGATCTGACTTTCTAAAGTTTTTTGCCATGAGAGCATGTTCATTTTTATCATGGTTTAGGGACAATAAAAATCAACACCCCCCAACTAAGCTTGAACAAATATTCTTCAGCAAACAGCTTTTGAAGTCTGAACCATGCTATACTCCTGCTTGGTTCCCAGGTTCTAAAAGGGTGCCTTCCCCTCTGGAGATCATTCTTCCCTTCCCTTGTTGTCTGGTCAGCTCCTGATAATCTCCCAGGATTCGGCACATATCTGATGTTCTCAGGCAGACTTTGGGACTCACCCCTGCTCCCCTCCTGTGGCCTGATTTTTTAACACTGATAATGGTTGTAATTTAACATGAGGACGGGGACTATGCCGCCTGCTGCTGCCACTCATCACTGCATCCCCGGTGCCTGGACCAGTGCCTGGGAAAAGCCACCAATTAATATTCACTGAGTGACTGAGTTGCATGATTAAATAATTGAGTTTATATTTGAATGAATGAGCACATACATGGGAACTGTATTAGAAGAGACATCATGGTCTCATTGAGAGCATGTCTATCTTCTTTCCTGCACCTGATCGTTATAATAAGCATCACTTTTTTTTTAAAGCACATTTTTAAAGCACAAACTAACTTTTAATTTGTAACTATGACATTAGGTCTTTGACTTTGGACTGAATAGCAGTTTGCATTTCATACGATACAGAATTAATACTGAACTTCCCCACTGGCCTTTGAAACCCCAGATTCCTACTTATATTTCTACCTATGTGGGTGCAAACTTCTGCTCTCTATGTGGGGGTAAAAGAGGTTCTCGGTGAAGCTCCAGGCCGCATCGTCTAAGGCTCATTTAATGAATGCTCTTTCTTGGGTCAATGGCATTTCTCCTAACGGATTCCTGCTGGTCTGAAATCCACTCCCAAGGCCCTTCTCCCCTACCTGCCTCCATTCTAACAAAGGGAAAAGCTAAAGACTTGCTTTCTCAGCTGCTCTGAAAGCTTTGTCATGAGGCTGAGCTGGGGAGAATGAGACAAGCAGAAGACTTTCTGTTCGATTGTTGGCATTCCTGATAAAACAGACAGATGTTGCTAATGTCAACATCTATTTTTCAGGCCTTGAGTGTGGATGCGATGGGTGGAGATACAGGACCACCTTACAATAGTGAAGCAATAAGCTGATGCTCAAAGGATGGTGGGACAGATGGTAAAAAAAGCCTGGGTTCTTGTGAACATAGTGACCAGCTCTGGACATTGCCCATGCTAGGAATCCTTGTTATGTGAGTCAAGCAAACTCCTATCTGTTTAAGCCTGCATTATCTGGGCTTGCTTTTCATTGCAGCCCAAAGCATTCCTAACTAGGCTGTTTTTAACCTGCTTGTTCATCTAACTCTAACCGTATCCTTAATCTAAATCTAATTTGACTCTAAGTAACCTCTTAATCTAAATAGGACTCCAACCTTAATCTAAATCTACCCTTAATCTAAATATGGATCTAACCTTACTCTCAATCTATCCTTAATCTAAACATGAATACCTTAAGAAGAGGCCCAAACTTAGCCAGCCTTTCCTGTCTGCCCATATTTACCTGATGAGACCACAAATAGCAACTTATGATGATGCTAATTCAGATATTTGTAAATCTAAGGGTAACTTGGCCTTCCATCTTGCATCGTGGCAAAAAAAAATAAACCTCATGCAATATTTCTCAGATCTAATCACATAAAAAAAGCTCTCAAGAATATTACTCATTTTTCAGAAAAGTAGAAATATCCTTTTCCCCAACTTCTAGTTGGTCTAAGACCTATACATTATCCTCAAGTTAATGTCAAAGCTATTTTTGAATTAACTAATTAATAACATACCAAGCCAGGACAGGGTTTAACATTCAGGCTATACTGTGATTATATATCTCTAACAAATGAGACGGATCAAACAATATGGTTTTTGGCCCATCGTCCAACTTTAAATGAAATTGTTTAGACTCTGATTATTAAATGCTAAATGAAAATGCAGAAGTACTTCCAAATTCACTTTATGCAAAGCCTCTGCAATGCTTAGCTCTTTTCATCTCTAGGAATTAGAGGAGTCTACAGCTTTGACTAAAACCACGAATTGAGCCCTTCCACCCCTGTCTCTCTTTCTTTCTCCTTGCCTTTTTCCTCAAAACCCAATGTTAATAGGTTTCACATGCTCTTAACCGAACCTCCGATCCTCCCCAAAGTCAACATTGCCAAGTTGTCCTGACTTTGAGCGTGTCTCACCAGTTCCTGGCTTGGGTTTCACGAGATCTGAAGCACTCTCACATGAAACCAGGAAGGTCTGCAGTGCAGCACTGTGGAAAATGTGAAACATCAGGCATACAGTGTATTTTTCAAATCTGGACTCTGTAACTGAAACTTGGCTTGTTTGCTGTCTGGCTGATAAGGATGGATGAGAGATGAAGACTTTGCTATCTCCATGGCAAAATCTGAGCACGGATCTTAAAAGGGAAGTTTCAGATGAAAGAGGCAATTCAACTGGCCAGTCGTTGGCCTTCCACCTACTGGTAGTCATTGCTAACGTTGGAGCTTTCAGGTTATTCAGATGGGCCTGTTGTTGCAGGTGGGGAGGTGACAGGAGAGAGTGACCAGACCTCAAGCTATAAATAGTCAAGACCTTGAGGAAGTCCTGACTGTGGCAAGGAAACATGCCTGTCTGTGGTGGTCATCCGCCTAGAGGGGGAAGTGGGTGCTCCAGCTGAAAAATGGCCTCATCTGTCTTGAGCAAGCCTACTGTTTTGAGGTACTCACAGCTGGTTTTTTATTAAAAAAAAAAAAAAATCCCTCTTTTGACCTCTCAAGACGAGTAGGATTGTGAAGGGTATTTTCATTAGTTTGTGATGTGTCTGCTTTGCCTCTGCAGAGGCAAGATGTCATATCTGTCATGTCTGTTCAGGGTTTTACAGTCTCTTATTAATTACTCTTTACAGACCCCAGGAGAGAACTGGCATCTGTAAGCATGAACTGGGAAACACATGTTTATTTAGCTCACCTGAGTGCACAAGGGGTTCTTTGCTTCTGACATTTTTTCCTTTGCTTCGTGTGGAGGTGGCTGTTTTTGCCAAATATGTTTTGGTGGCCCACTGACGTTTAATGGTATCGTGGAAATCGCTCACTTTGACCACGATCCCTGTTGGGATGAGCACGGGGTGTTGTATGGAAACCAGTTTGACAATAAATTTCATATTAAGAAAAAAAAAAAGAAACACAATTCCTATCACAACCTAGAATGACTTCCCTGTGCATGTTCCTCTGACAGTGTCTGCTTTGTTTTATTAAAAACAAAATGCCGGTCATAACTACTAAATTCATTTCATGACTTACTAGGGAGTTACAATCGGCAGCTTAATAAACCTTGGGCTATCATAACTAAATTAAAAACAAAAACAAAACCAAGTGGTACCTGTGAATTAGAATGTGCTTCTACTACTAAAAGCAATGGTGTCCATCTACATTTGTTGGTGTTAAAAATTACTTGTGCCATCTGAATGTCCCCTTGTGATTCCTTGGTATTCACATCCTGAACTACTCCCTTCCTCTTGAATACAGATGAGGCCTGGCAACTTGCTGCTAATGAATAAAATGTAGTAAAAGTGACGGGATGCCATCTTGTTATTGGTCTACACAAGACGGTGACGGTACTCTTGCCACACTCACTCGCTCGCACTCTCTGTTTGGATTTCTCACACGCTTTCTCTCATCAATTAAATCAGAGAGCCCCATGGGTCAAGGAGCTGAGGTAGCTTTTAACCAACTTTATATCATTCTCCAGTTGAGACTTGGGACCACATGCCTATCAATACCTTGATTATAGTCTTGTGTGAGACCCCCAAACCAGAGAATCCAGCTATAAACCACACCTGGATTTCTGGCCTCCGGGAACTGTGAGAAAATAAATCGTTGCTTTAAACAACTAAACTCTGAGGACCGTTTGTAATGCAGCAATAGATAAATAATACACGATCTCTTAGCGAAACACAAAATTAGGGTTTGCACTCTTGGCTTTGAGACAGTGCCCCCTTGCCTTCATATACACAATAAAAAATACATTTGGCTATCTCTCTTTGCTTGGATATGTGGCGCTAACCCAGTTATTGACAAAGAAGCTTTTGAAACTTGCTTCTGGAAGTCAGTGACTAAAGATTCCTTCAGCACAAAGAAGATGGAAAACTTCAGAGTTACCTATAATTTTAGTGTGAGACACTATTTTATTACAGGAGCGCTCCCGTTGAGAATATGTGGAGAAAGACAATGTTAAGTTACTTGATTCGAAAAATACCATGCAGAACCAGGCAGAATTAAGACATTTATGAATAAGACAACTGTCCAGAGTTGTGTTTATATATTTTCCCAGGGCTACAGGGTTCAGTCCTTGGACACCTGCGTTCACTACCCGAGTGTTCTCAGCCAGTCTCGTGGGTATAAAGATCATCCAAGTGCTGATAAAAACCTAAAAAATATGTTTCAAGTCTGGACTTCTTCCTTCAATTCCAGATTTGTCTCTCCAACTACCTCCTCAACATTTCCATTTGGATGTCTAATAAGCATCTCAAACCCAACACATCAATCTTCAAATCCTCAACTCCCCTCCCCCCACTCTCTTTCCTATCTTATAAATGACATCCTTTGGTGCTCAAGCCAAAAAAATCTTGGAGTTATTCTTGACTCCTGTCTTTCTTTCTTTCACACTCCTACATCTAGTCCATTAGCTAGTCCCATTAGTTCTTCCTTTAAATGATTCAGGATCCGGCTGCTTCTCAGACCTTTGGTCCAAATCTTTAACATCCTTCCTCAGTGGTCCCCTGGCTTCTGCCTTTGCCCTCTATTCAGCCCATTCTTAACACAGTATTTCGGGATCTTATTTAAAGTGAAAGTCTGATCCTCTCCCCTCTTCTTACAACATGGCAACAGCTCTCTCACTTGGAATAAAAGCCTAAGACCTTACAAATGGTCCAGGATGCCCAGTGTATACTGCCCCTCCTTCTCTCTGACCTCAAATGCTGCGACTCTGACCTCTCCCTTCCTCTGGTTGAGCTGGACTCTTCCTTGGGGTTTTCACGGCTGCTATGAATGCTTTTTTCTTTAGAGATCCACATAGATCATTCATTCAGTTCCTTCAGGTCTTTGCTCAGATGCTAGTGGGGTTTCCTTGATCATCTTTTTATAAACTGTAGTCACCTGTCCTCTGCTCTCAGAACTTTCTCTCTCTTCCTCAGTGTTTTTCTCCGTATCACTTCTACCTGCCACAGCATATGCTTTACAGGAAAATGCCATACATGTACATTTACTGTCCATTTCCCAACACTACAACACAAGTTCCACAAGGGCAAGCATTTCTCTCCACGTCCTCAGTGCCTAGAATAGTACGTGGTTCAGACTAGACATCGCTATTTGCTGAATACGTGAATGATTCTCTTTTCTCACCAGCCTTTCTTTGCTTTTCCGTTCATATTATGGGTATTCATGTGGTAGTCCCTGAGCACCAGAAACTCAAGAGAATCCAGCGCAGACTGGTCATGAAGAATAGTTATACATTTTGTCTTTAATTGCAAATCACAATTATGCAAAGCCTGATTTCCTTTCAACATGCCCTTATTTCCTTCACCTTTTGCCTTATACACTGGTGATAATTTAAGCAAGTGCAGGAAATAATAACGTCTGGGGTCTCAATGGTCTGAAAGAATGAGACGAATACAGAATTCAACGGAGATCTAGTTCCTGATTAACAAGGGCAGTATTTCTGCATGCAGGAGGCATGTTAGGAGTTAGTCAAAATAAGTAATAATAAACCCTTGAGAACCCTTGAGGTTTTAGGATCTCTTTTAGACTTGATCCATCTTTAGACTTTGAAAAACCTCAAGACACTCTGTCATTAGCATGTAGTGGCTGTCTTAAAATATGTATGCGCCTTTCCCCCTAGACAGGACGGTTTACGAATACTAAATTGATTAATATCAAAAGACTTTCCCAGATAATGGAAAGGAATGCTACAGAGAGAAGCCAGAAGCCACGGACACTGAAGCTCACATTCTTTTCTGAAGGCATCATGCTTTAGGGGAGGAACAAAGGCCTGCTCACTTGAATCAGAGATGGGGTGGCAATCAGAACTTTGAATTTCTTGGCATTTGTGAGTTTGAGGCTTAACCTTCTGAATACTTGAGCATAATTACATGTGGTTTCTTAAAAGAGCCTCAAACAAAGCAAATCATTTAAGGAATGTCCTAAAAGACATATCACTTAGAGGAACTATGCTTTTAGCCTCTCCAGACCTGAATATACCTTTAAAGAGATTTGCTCGTGAACTGCTGGAATTTTCAATAGCGCAAAAGACAGTAACCTTGTGAACTCAGATTTCTCCTGACTCATGGTATCCAAGCTGCCCCAAAGGTTCCTTACCAACAACTCTCTTAAATTCAGAATTTCAAAGCAAAAATCAACTTTGAGACCATGTAACCAGACCTCATTTACCATGGACCCTGAAAAAAAGGTGGGGGGGGGGGGTAGAAGGGAAGTGGAAGGTGCAACCACCGGGATGGTGAGCATATTTTCGGAAAGATGTTTTAATGAAAGGAGATACATAACAGAAGAGTATTGTATTTCATTAATGTAATCACTTGGAAAGGGGCTAATTTGGGTGTTTTGAAATGTACAGGTTTTCCTTTCTGACCTGTGCCTTTTTAAATAGTATTCATATCTAGCATTCCCTGAGCATTTCCTATGTGCTAGGCAAAGTGCTTTGCATGGCTTACTGTACTAATTCTATAGCAGCCCTACAAGATACAGACCATTATCATTCCTATTTTACATGAAGAAAATGGGGGGGGGGGTTAGCAAGGTGAAGTAATTTACCTGAGTTAGTTCACTTTGCACACTGTGGAACCAGCCCATATGCCGGTCTATCTGACCTGACTCCCACCCTGCGCAGCTGCTCGAGTCTCAACAAGCCCCATTCAGCACACCACACCCCCCCAGTCATCGGAGATAATTGCACTGAGCTATTAATGGTACTTCTATAGCTCTCTCCCTCCCAGGAGGATCTGGGTGGAGCCAATTCGTTGAGGTCCCCCTGTCTGGAGATGGTTTGTGGCCCATCTCCAAGAACATTTGTTGGCCTGTGCCTTTAACCTAATGACCCAGAATGCACAGAATGGAGTGATTCTTCTATAAATGACCAGCAGATAACTTTTGTAAGTGGAGACAGATCCCACACTTGTCAGAGACCTACATGGTTGGAGAATAATGTTTTCAAGGATGAGGCTAGATCTGTAAGGATTTGTTTTAATACTTTTCGTTCCCAAGGCACAGGTCTGTGGTTTGATATTCCTTTCCACGTCCCCAGAGGCTATTTCTTCTTCCACTGTTTGTGACCCAAAAGCATTATTGGTTGACTCTAGGGCTTAGAAGAGTACCAGAAGGCCATGTGGGTGGGGGCTGTCTGGTCTCCTGGCACAATGTCCCAAGGCATTGCCTCTGGTCCTACTTATGACCCATAGTCACCCACAGAGGGGAGATCAGTGCTTGCAAGCCTATGCATGTACGTGGAGGGTAGGCATGTGTAGGACTGAGTAGGAGAGGTGGTGTTGATGTGTATCACAGTTGTCAAATCTACATTGTTTTTCAGGGAGAAAGAATTCACAGAGTGTAGGCATATACACAAATGTTATCGTGAGCAGTAAGTTGATTAAATGTCACCTGCTATCTTCCAGGCACTGGGTAAAGTGGAGGGGACAACCTGGTAAGCAGAAACATACGCAGGTCCAGACTCCTGGAGTCATCTAGTCTACCGAGGGAAATAAACAGTAAAGGAAAGCTGTGATCGTAGTTTGTGCTCTGGAAGGAGACATCCCTAGTGCAATGACAGAACACAGGGACTTGAACCTGGTCAGGTTCCTGGGGAACTTAAGGCCTGAGCTGATGCCTGAACGAAGAGAAGTGAGCTAGACCAAAGGAACAGGCAGTCTTTCTAGGCCAGACTCCAAAATCTATCAGGGCCACGTGGCTGGACCAAGTTGGGTAGGAATCTATCTAACTCCAAGGAGGTAGGAGAAGAGGGTGGCTTTCTGCTTCTGGTGGCACCCCCTGGGCCCACACCCTTTCCAGAGCTGTTATTTACATGTGTTTTTCCCCCCCCCCTCTCTGAAGTTGTGGCCACTCTGAGTGGTAGTCAAGAGCAGCCAACAGGAGCCCGACAATTTAGCAAAGCTAATTCCATCTCCTCCAGAAAATTAGCTACTGGAGGTTTCGAAACTGCACCCCCAGTCTTCTACGGTTTCGGATTATTCCCAAATGTCTCTTTCAACCAGCTCTAAGAAATGCGTTGGCTTTAAAGTCGTGATTCCTGGACGGAAAACCTACCGAGGCAGAAGCATCAGCTGGCCCCCGTTTTCCCCTGTGAGCTCATTCTAGCCTTCAGCCCCACTTCAGATGGGACAGAGGGCAGGGGCACCCCCCCCGGGAGAAGTGCAGGGCTCGGGTGGCGGTCAGCCGCTCTCCCTGTGACAGAGAGGGCTCCCAGGAGGGCTTTACACAATTCTCTGCGCTGACTCCATCTGAGGTAGGTCGCCTTGACATGACAGGTGGTAAAGGCGCTCCTTACTCCAAATCTTCAATCCAGAAAAGGTAGAAGGAACCACCCCCCAGAAGCCAAAGGTGCATGAGAAAACACAATGCCTTCCCGCGATCTACCTCAGGCGGGTTACTGCCACTCCCCGGGTGCCAGCCTTTCCACACCTCAAACAAGGCCTGAAGGACACCCTCTGTCTTCATTCACAAAACTAGAGGGGCACAAGGATGAAAGGCCCCGCTGACAAAGGCAGGGGGATTAGGGGCTTCCCCAGGAATCCTCTGAGCGCTTAACAGCCAATCTGGTTTCATCTCCCAACGATGGGGCTTAAATGCAATTCAGGAGCAAAGGCTGTAATCCACAGACTTCCGCCCGTGGCTCCTCCCACACCAGAGACATTAACTGATTTTGTGTGCACTTAGATCCCACATGAAGAGGAGGGCATCTCGGAGGCGAGGCTCAGACGGCACGCTTGACAGGCGAGCCGGCTTCAGGCCATCTTTCCCCTTGTTCTCTCTTAGCCGGAGCGACCACCTTTCGAGCAGAGTCAGCCTCTGCAGATTTCCTGCATATAGTGGTTCCACAACGGGACTAAACGTCCCTGGCCTGGCAGCTTCGGTCTTCCTCCGCAGGGCTGGGGCCCTTCATTGCTCGAAGCTTCTCTATCCCCGAGGGCAGCTGGGCTGGGGCTTCCCTCAAGGGCAGAGAAACGATCTTTCTGGGTTGCTACTTCGTGACCTGAGGGGAGGATCCACTCTATTGGTTTTCAACCCAGGCTGCCCCACATTAGAGTTACCTGGGGAGCGTTTAAAAGCCAGCATTGCCCAAGCCCCCGTCCGGTCCTTTTAAATCAGAATATCCAGAGATGCGGCAGGGAAAGTTATTTTTTTTTAAATGCTCTCCAGGTAATTCTAATGTGCAGCCAGTGTGGAGAACCAACGATTTACCCTCTCCACGTCCACACCCTCTGCCCTAAATCTGTTAGGACACAGGGGTTGATCTCACTCATCCGTTCTCTGGCTTCAGATGATACAGTAGGTGATAAATTTACCAATGTGAAGCCAAGCCAGCAGAGACAGAAAGGTGGGAGGGGAGACAGAGTTACGCTCCCACAGATTCACCCTCCCTTGGCCAGACCTACTTATCTGAGAATACTGCTCCTGTAGGCATTTTCTTTCATCCTGGAAATACCCAGCATTCAGAGGATGCCTTCCGACCTCATTACATTCAGGTCTCCCTGCTAATCCTTTGGAAATCAGGTTTCTTAAAAAAAAAATAAGCAGCCACCTTACTTGGACCAGCTTTCCCCCCGATGACCCACCTGGACTGGCAGGGGCTTGTCAATTCAAGGGACTGGGCAGGAACTGCTGTTTTGTGAGAGGACACCAGGCTCTCCCACAACTCATTGTGGTGACTGGCCTTGACAAGGCAGGTGGCAAAGGCACTTCCTACTTCAAATTTTCAATCTAGATGAGGCAGAAGGAACCACCTCCCTGGCGGTCACAGACCTCCAGGCACACGCAACCCTTGGGTCACAGACTCCTTGGACCAAATAAGCTCTCCCAGGAGACATCCAGTCCAGCCCAAGGGAAGGGTGGCCTAGAGCCCCTGGAAGTCTGTGACATCTCCGGGAGCATCTCCAATGTAGTTAACATAGGGTAGCAATGAATCTTTGTTTTAAATAACATAAGAGGCACAGCGAGAAACTGATTCCATTTAGATAATGAAAAGAATCAAACTGGTTGAAACTCAGATCAAAGCTCCTTAAACTCGCTCTGTTAGACAACCACAGATAACATCAAAGACATGTTGCTTATTTTTCTTTTTGTCCTTCGTGCCCGCCACCCCCCACCCCAACCACGTTGCTGGGACAATTGTTCGCAGAAGATCATATTGTATTTCAGATGGAGAAATTAGATTCCGGTTGGGCTTTGAAAGTCCCCCCCAAATCTCTTGAATGGACCTAATTTATTTGGCCACATGTTTTCAGGATGAGCTCAGGTGAAATCACAGCAAACTTCGTCCTGAATTCTGTAATCTGTGGAGCATCCGCTTTTAATAAAGCACAACATTTTCATTCCCTAGCGATGCTGGTGCCAGGTCACAGCAATTATGGGCAAACGTCAGTTTCCAAGTCCACCGCTGTTGCTTAAATTGTACGTGGTCTAAAATAACAGCGAGGCGTCGGCTCTGTCCCTCCGGGTGGGGACCCACCCCGCCTCTGCTGCCTCCGAGAAGGAGGCACTGCCTGATAGGGTGTGATACCGGAAATGCTCAGCAGCTAAAACATTAGAAGAGCTGCAGTCCCTTGGGGTGCCTGGGTGGCTCAGTCGGTTGAGCGTTCTGCTCAGGTCCTGATCTGGTTCGTGAGTTCAAGCCCCGCGTCGGGCTCTGTGCTGACAGCTCGGAACCTGGAGCCTGCTTCAGATTTCTGTGTCCCCCTCCCCTCTCTCTGCGCCATCCCTGATTGTGCTGTCTCTCTCTGTCTTTCAAAAATGAATAAACATAAAAAAAATTTTTTTAGAAGAGCTGCAGTCCCTTTGGGCCGTGGGCCAGGGCACCCACTTCCGGCAAGGGCTCTCACTCAAATCTTTTTCTGAAAGGACCGTTTTATGAATTTGAGATGGACTCTGTGTTAGTTTGCTGGGGCCACGATAACAAAGTACCACACACTGGGCGGCTTTAACAACAGGAATGTACTGTCTCACAGCTTGGGGTGGGTAGGCTTATTTGCCTCTCTCCTACAAGAGGGCTTGTAGATGGCCATCTTCTCCCTGAGTCTCTTCACACTGGCTCTCCTCTATGGGTGTCTGTCTCTGTGTCCAAATCTCCCCCCTTCTAAAAGGAACCGGTCATATTGGATTGGGGACAACCCTCACGCCCCCATTTTAACTTGATGACCTCTGCCAAGACTCTATCTGCAAACAGGGTTTGCACCCTATCTTTTTTGGGGCTGTGGGGAGACACAATTCAACCCATGACAGATCACAGCCAAAATGGAATCCAGTTATAAAAGCTAACACTCACTGAGCATTTCTGCTTTGAATTTGGCATCGCTCAGGGCTTTACACGAATTAATTGATTTAATCTGCACAACTCTATGAAGTCCATACCATTATTATCCAAATTTTAGAATTGAAGAGATTGGGTCTTGGCAAGGTTCAGTCACTTGCCCAAGGTCACATTACTAGTGAGAGCAGAGCCAGAACTCAAAAGCAGGCGGCCTGAATCCAGAGTGGATTCTGTCTACTACTATCCTACATAGCCTCGATATTTGACGTTTCTGGCAGCCAGGGAAGGCGCCTCATAGACCTCCAGCTATGGGGAACTTAACGGACCAAAAGCTAGCTGCTAGCTTCAATACTCTGAAATGTATCACCACGTCTGCCATGAGGCCACACTTCCCAAAGGTGGCTCTGGCCAGTGCCTGAGCAGAGGCAACCAGTTCTGGGAGTCGCGGGACTCCTGTGGCAGCCAATGTTTGGCTTGTGGACTCTTTGACAGTTGTACCCAACCTTCCTTACCCTGCAGGGCACTCTAAGATGCTTCCCCCTCCCTCCCCGCCCTAGCCTCTCTCCCGCCCTCGGACTCAGACCTGCATCCCAGTCTGATGGCAGGTGCTTCCAGCCTTCTCCACTTCCTCATTTTCTTTTTTCTTTTTGAATGTTCATTTATTTTTGAGAAAGAGAGACAGAGCCCAAGCAGGGGAGGAGTAGAGAGAGAGGGAGACAGAGAATCTGAAGCAGACTCCAGGCTCTGGGCTGTCAGCACAGAGCCTGATGCGGGGCTCGAACTCATGAACTGCAAGATCATGACCTGAGCCAAAGTCGGACACTTAACCGACTGGGCCACCCAGGCACCCCTCCACTTCCTCATTTTCTTGCATTTCTCCTAATAAATCCTGGCATGTTGGATCATGTCTCAATGTCTACACCACGGAGGTCCTAAACTAAGATAATATTCTATTTAATTCAAAGGTTTAAAAAAACATGTAATTCTGATTCAAATTGTTTGATTCATTAGCATTTTAAAAACTGCAGCACTAAAAAAACTTCATCTTCCAGGAGGTATGTGGTTCGCGATTTTTCTTTAGTGTCTGGAAAACTGATACAGCTTATGCCAGTTTTAAGGATGTTTCCTTTCGTTCTTGCTCGAATATGCAGAGTTGCTAGAGCCCGGCATATAGCAGGCCCTCAGCAGAGACGATTAAAGGGGTAGAAGACCATTTTCTCTTGTGATAGTCTCTAAAATAAGCTGGTCTGGAGGAGAGAGGTAGCTTCTCTGAGGGTGGAAGGAAAGACAAAAGGCAGACCAGGTTGATGATGAAGTCCTAGTAATGAATGTTACCTGGGCACATGCCTCCTTCACGAAGGCTGAGTGCTTTCCCAATGTGTCTGGGTCTGCACTTGGAGTGATGGGGGAGGCTTTCAGGGATTCAGAAGCAGATAAGGTATGTCTTAGAGACAGGAACACTGATCGCTGGGAACTTTTAGCCTGGGTGGTTACATTATAAAGACAAACCGCTAAACGCTTTCCTCTTTTCCTTTACCAGTTGAACCATTCACCTTGGTGGTAATGCCTTCAGGCTAGGTCAGGGCCTTTGGTCCAGGGCTCATCTTTTGCTAGCTAGCTGGTCAGTGGCATCTTCTGCAGTCTTCAGACTGCCCTTCTAGGTCAACTGAGTTCCAAAATGAGGGGTTAGGATGAATGATGTCTAAGGTCCTCCTCTGTGCTAATATTCTCTGAAATGACCCTCAGTGTGGCATGGGTACTGATCAGCCCAGATAAATTCCCAGGGTGTCAGGGTAGGATAGAGAATGTCTTCCAGCAGTATGCCATTTCTGTTCTTTTCTACCTCAGAAGAACCACACAGTGACCACCCCACCCCACCTGGAGTATTCCAATCACAGGCGGTGGATTTGACCAAGAGAAGAAAAGGAATATCCACCTCTTTACAAGTTCCACAGTTTTCACTTTATGCATCAGTTGTGTTCATCCAGGTGCTTAACATAATTACTATTTTTATTATTTTTTTTTTAAATTGTAGTAGTGGGGCGCCTGGGTGGCGCAGTCGGTTAAGCGTCCGACTTCAGCCAGGTCACGATCTCGCGGTTCGTGAGTTCGAGCCCCGCGTCGGGCTCTGGGCTGATGGCTCAGAGCCTGGAGCCTGTTTCCGATTCTGTGTCTCCCTCTCTCTCTGCCCCTCCCCCGTTCATGCTCTGTCTCTCTCTGTCCCAAAAATAAATAAAACGTTGAAAAAATAAATAAATAAATAAATAAATATAAAATTGTAGTAGAAATAGCTTGATGAGAAGTATATCTGAATCTCTGAAATAATATGCCCTGTTATCACAGTCTCCTGCTGAGTCTTCTCCCATGTTTAAAAATAATGTTTACAGTGACTTTTCGGTTCATGAGACCATCTCAGAAATTTAAAAAAAAAAAATCTTTTTTAATGTTGTATTTACTTTTGAGACAGAGACAGAGCATGAGCAAGGGAGGGGCAGAGAGAGAGGGAGACACAGAATCCGAAGCAGGCTCCAGGCTCCGAGCTGTCAGCCCAGAGCCCGACGCGGGGCTCGAACTCAGGAACCGTGAGATCATGACCTGAGCCGAAGTCGGACGCTTAGCCGACTGAGCCACCCAGGTACCCCACCGTCTCAGAAATTTTTAAAGCAGGGCACGAAGCTGATGGAAACTGGCTCCCCTAACCAGCATGAACATATGCGGGGCAGCTTTGATGTGACTGATGGGATAGTGTTTGCTGATAGGGCCTGCTAATAATCCAGCAAGATGATGTCATTCTTGGCAGGGCTCAGAAAGAGCAGCAACAGGCCAACAGCTCTCCTTGGCTGATACAGCCCTTTTGTAGGTTCCTTGACTTTGCTGTTGCCGAGCAGATGCGATTGGAAAGTTCTGTGGGCCCAGCTGAGCCGTCTTACCTCCCGGGGATGGGAGTTTTTGTCAAGAAACCTTGGGTCACTAGCTGGTTTACGTAAATCCTGTAGGAAGGTTTCCACTGCCTTTAAAGGACTCCCTGGAATGGAGATTTATAATAATGCTAGGAGAGAATTAACTGCTGGACAGACAGGCCTTTGCATTGGACTTGCTTCGCCCCTCGGGGTGAGATTGAAGCCGTTCTAACCCCTCGAGTCTGTCCTGGTTTGGGGTGGCCAAGGAAGAGAGGTAGGAACAGGACTCAGGGTGGGGAAGAGGCAACCACATGGTACTTTTGACTCTAGAATTAGAAACTACTCTATGCTCTTTAATATAATGCATCTTTTAAAAAATTTCTTGGATTTTGCGTAAGTCAAGGACACAGGGAGCCCTCGTGTTTCCAAGTGGAGAGACTAACTGGCGGTTATCCCTCAACCCAGCCTAGCCCCGGAAGTGTGTGCCACGTGGTCGGCAGACCTCTCCCCAGCTGGTCTGTCACCTCATCTGTGCCTGCGGCTCTGACTCTGACCGGTCAGGGCAGATGCTCGTCCTGATGTAAGAACCCCAGAGAGCCCTATCTGTGCTAGCTGGGGACGCCCTGAGAATAATTCACTTCCTCAACGAAAAGCATTCACTACAGAAACGTAGGACCTATCCCACAAGGAGCTTTGTGAAAACTGGGATACTTCACCATGATATTCCAAGTTGCTGACTTTCTTCAAGGGGGTAGTTGCCTTTACACTGGCACAAAAAAAAAGTGCTTTTTTTTTTCTTTTTTTTTTACCAAATTGCCTGGAAATGCAGGCCATTTGTACAATGACAAAAAAACATCCTATTTTAGAATCATTGCAGAACAGGGGATTTTATGTGGCTGGAGATATTCTTAGTGCTTATTCTGCAAAAATTTTGCAAATACGTCTATTTCTTGATTTATGGACTAGATGCTGTCTAGCAGGGCTTGGAAATAGAGCAAATGTTGGTAAAGCAGATGATATTTTCCAGTTGACTTTTATGATAATAAGAGCTCTGTTGCCATGGAAAAAATCCATCAGTATGCTGAGTTGAAAACATTTGGGAAGAAGGCTGATGGTTCTTTCCAATTCTAGAGAGAGCAACATTCATCCATTCCATAGGTACTCGTGGAAAGATGACAACGTGCCCCACAGTGTATTCTAAACATGGTTCTTTATTTTGCACTTTGTTAATTTGTCATGTAACTCTGAGGGCACAAATGGGGCAGCTTTCCCTGTCTGCTGGAGGCAAAAGTTTGTGTCATCCTGAGCAGAGAGCAAGAGGGAGGGTCCTGGGGCAAAGCCAGTACTTGGAGAGGACAGTCACGGCAGTTAAAGAAAGTGCCTGGGAGGAGGAAGGTGACAGGCACATTTTGCTGCTTTTCCTGTGGTCAAAAACGCTGCCACTTACTGCTTTCCTGAACGCTATTGTTTACAAATATTTGGGCGAATCCTACTAGACGAGGGGATAAAATGTGGATACAAACTGGGCATTTTGGTAGAAGCGCAAGTGATCTCTGCCTATGGGGCACTGAGCCCATGACACCATCCAGTCAGGAGCCAACAGGAGAGATGTTGCAGAAACGCCTGTTGTTGGAGCAGCCCAGGCCTGGGAAAGAAGTTCTGCAATCAGATCTTTAACTGCAGATGGGCACGTGAGCGGTCTCCGTAGGGCTTCCTTCTCTTCCAGCAGCAGGAGGTTTGATGTTCGGGAGTGGGGGGGGAGGGGTTCAGCCTGCCACATCCAACTCCCACCCTCTGAAACCAATGCCTTACCTATAGCTGTCCTCTTGAGCAGACATAAGGGAGGCCACAGAGTCTGAGAAGTTGAGTTCTAGCCCTAACTCTGACGCTCTTTCTTTTTTTTTTTTTTTTAATTTTTTTTTTCAACGTTTATTTATTTTTGGGACAGAGAGAGACAGAGCATGAACGGGCGAGGGGCAGAGAGAGAGGGAGACACAGAATCGGAAACAGGCTCCAGGCTCTGAGCCATCAGCCCAGAGCCTGACGCGGGGCTCGAACTCACGGACCGCGAGATCGTGACCTGGCAT
>NW_024412377.1:101380537-101544802 GCF_014898765.1 Herpailurus yagouaroundi
CAGAGAGAGACAGAGCATGAACGGGCGAGGGGCAGAGAGAGAGGGAGACACAGAATCGGAAACAGGCTCCAGGCTCTGAGCCATCAGCCCAGAGCCTGACGCGGGGCTCGAACTCACGGACCGCGAGATCGTGACCTGGCTGAAGTCGGACGCTTAACCGACTGTGCCACCCAGGCGCCCCTCTGACGCTCTTTCTTATGGCCTTGAGCAGGCTTTCTTCTTCTCTCCCTTCCATTTTGTAAGAGAAAGTTACTCAACCAAAGATTGCTAAGGTCTTTCAGTGGAACACTCTACCTACACTCTAGGGCGTTCGCACCTTAGGGTCACCGATACTTATTTGCCGAAATAAGGTTGGAGGGAGAGTAATAAGGAAGGACAGGTAATTTTGGAAAAGCTGGGGTGGGAGGCCAAGGAGCAGGACCCGTCATATAACTTCGGCACCTCTCTGTCACAGCAGATGTTTGATTAGGTAATTTCTCTGGGTTCTCTTTCTTTAGATCCCGTTCTATTTGGGAACGAGACTGAGGAAGGAGATCCAAGCCATGCTGGGAAATGAAGTCCTCTTCCCATTTGGGCCACTAATGAAAACCTCCATCCAGGTAACACTTGGCTCCACTTACTTGCACAGCTGACTCGGGCCCGGGACCCACATATCCTTGCCAGGCCTACTTTCCTAATCTGTTACCCCCGTGTTAAAGAGGAATGATCCAGGTACTCAGCAGGTTGAAATGATCTTGCCCAAGCTTACAAATGGTGCCCATTATTTTACCCCCAAACCACAATCAAACAAAAAGCAATCCAGAAGGATGGAAAGGCAAACATACTAGGGGGAAACGTAATGGCACCCTCCTTACTTAAATAGCCTTTTTGAAACCCCTTCAGCATACAAATAGTGACTAATTTACCTCCATAAAAATACACTGGCTCTGGGTCAGATCATTTGTATCTGCTTGCAAGAAGACGAATTGCACAATAGATCCGGCCAAATACTGTAGCCTAAATATTGGCCCTATTCAAACTGTTGAGCTGGATTTTTCAGAACAAAATTCATAACATTCCTCCCCCCGCCCCCGCTTCTTTCACTGCATGTAAAGTGCCTTTTTTTTTTTTCTGTTTTTAAACTCCAACAGGGAACCCCTAGGGCAACCTAACCCTCCTTGACATAGGCAGTACTCTGATTTATGGGGATCATGAAAGATGATTGTACTCTATCTGAATGAAGGTCGTCACTGTGAAAACCTCACAGAGACCATAAACACACTCTGCTGCGGCCCAGCCTCCCAACTTTTGAAAAGACCCATTCAGCGCGCTGGCAGCCTGGGCATACCTTGAAGTGGGCGAGCTTGTTTTTGCTAAGAAACTTCTATGGACTAGGGAGCTTTTCTAGGCTCTGTGTAAAGGTTCGCCGTACACATTTGCTTAGTCTCTGTATGATACACATTTACCAATTCTTGGAGTTGAGCATGGGGAACTGAGCAGCCAGAGTCCTGGGGATGAAGCCACATGATGCTGTTAGCAGCCCCAGTCACCGCTGTGACTTTAATAGCTCAGCTGGAGTTGTCTGGGCTCTAAGAGGTGTATTCACACAAAAGACACCAGAGCCAGACTGGTCCGCGTCCCCAGTAGGACCATGGCTGGAGTTGTGGTGAGTAAAGTTCTGGGCAGAGACCTAACAAGTGTGGATAGACATGGGGTGTGTTTCCTTGGATGAAATATTTGGTTCTCCCTGGTGACTTCTGCCTTGTGAAAGAGATGGGGAAAGAGAATCCCCGGGCGCCCCCCCCGCCCCCAGCCTTTCTTTGTTGTCTCTCCTTCTCTCTGAACTTGGAGAATGGAGGGAAAGCAGGAAAGCAAGAAAGCCGTACGGGGTAGTGGCTCGGAGCTCACACTGTGAGTCTGGCAAGGCAAGCACTGTATCCCACGTCCGCCATAGCTTAATGAGCTTTCATGGTCACGGGCAATGAACACTCCTGGCTTTCCTGGGTTAGAGCCTAGCTCCAAGTTGAACAAGGGAACTTACTTATTTTTCTTACTAAACTAACAGAACTTTGGCTTTTCCAGACAGTCCAGAACAGGTGACGAAGTCAAATGGAGAAGAAAGTTCTCAGGAGAAAGATTTACATTGGGAGGGGAAGCTTAAAACTAGGATGCTTCCCTTGAGGTCTTGTGAACTGTTTGACTCTTCTTTTCCTCGGACTTGTTTTCTGCATTGGAATTCTCTTCTTCATCCTCAGAATGCCAGTACACATCTACTCTTCAGAATACCTTATTGAGGGGCGTCATGAGGGATGAACAAGAGTAGCAGTGTCCAGATTTGGGAGAAGTGGTACCAAGGTGGGACGGCATATACAGGAGCTAAGAATGATGCCTGGGAGCAGGAGGCAGCAGGTCATGGTGTGAACGATCTTGGGACTGAATGGGACATCAACTCCCTTCTAGAAAGGAAAAAAGAAGGGAGGGAGGGTAGGGTGGTTTTAGGCTGCCTATACCATGTTACGTGGGCAAAGATCAAGCTGTTATATTTGAATGGGGAAGATGTCCAGAAAGCAGATACTTGGGTCACGTATGAGCATATAAACTGGTGATTAGGTGTCCTTAGGGCTTTTCTTCTCAGATGTTGGGCAAAGAGTATGCAATTTCCTTGAATCTCCTTAGGACCTTCTTGGGGAAGGATGAGGGACCTTGAGAAACATGTATAGCCTTGTCAGATCCTTGGGAATCGGTCAGAGTCCATTGTGAGCCACCTCTAGCTACCTCCTCCGCAGTCTCCCACACCTCAAGCATCCTCAACTGTTCCTCAATCCACTGTGGCTCAACAGGATTCCATCACAAGCCAGCTGAAACCAATACCGAATCAATGTCAGCAGAATGAGTTGCATCCTAGAAATCACCATTTCTGTACCCCAGTCCAGCTCCCAAGGTTGCCTCACAACATTTTGAAGCTCCAACTATTTCCTACTCCATGTCCGTACTTCCTAAGACAAAGCATGAAGGGGATCAAAAGAGAGGTGCGGGAGGCCAAAATAATAAGCTAAGGGTAGGGAGAATTTGCTTCTGCGACTCTGTGTTATTCTGACCTCTTCACTTGGGGAGAGGAGAAAAATCCAGCACCTGGGACCTCTGGATGCCCCTCAGGTTGTATTCAGAGTCCTCCTTGGGAGGGAAGGATGCTTAGAAGCTGCCAAGGCAATGGGCCATCTGCTCCCTTGTCCTCTGGTCCTCAGGGGCAGAGGACAGCAGTGGTGAGGAGAGGCTAGGTGATTCCCAAGAGCTGCCCACTTCACTCTACATTCCCATGGCCCAGATCTACTGCCAGAAAATATGGTAACCACCCAGAGAGGAAGAGCATTGCAATCACCCAGAGGGAAAATCAGGGCCAGCTGGAACAAGCAAGTAAGGAGTTCCTCGCCAGTAAGGAGTCCCAGGCTACTTGTTTGAGTTTAAATGAACAACAAGCTTATAAGCTGAAGACCCATTTAGGTGTAGGCAAGCACTGGCATTCACCTCTTCCTCCTTCTACCTTTTTCTTTTCTTTTTTTTTTTTTTTTCAACGTTTATTCATTTTTGGGACAGAGAGAGACAGAGCATGAACGGGGGAGGGGCAGAGAGAGAGGGAGACACAGAATCGGAAACAGGCTCCAGGCTCTGAGCCATCAGCCCAGAGCCCGATGCGGGGCTCGAACTCACGGACCGCGAGATCGTGACCTGGCTGAAGTCGGACTCAACCAACCTGGCTCAACCGACTGCGCCACCCAGGTGCCCCTCTTTTTTTTCTTAAACTAAAAAAAAAAAAAAAATAGGGCCATTCACGGGTGCAACAAAAGCAGATTACCCATATTGCTTCGCTTGCCTGGTTGACACCCAAGGGGATTCTGTCAATTTACATGAGCATTTGCTCTTTTCCGAATTTTTAATAGTAATAGTGTTATGACAGGACTGTTTAATATAGAATCACCCCCTTAAAATGACTCCAGAAAGAAGACCCCTTTCACATTTTTAAAAATAACTTGATGGAAACTTAAAAAGGACACATCTTCCAGGGAAGCTCCAGAACAATCTGTGTGATAAGAGGATAACACCAGCAGTGCCCTTTTGCATCGCCCTGTGAGCTCCTCTTGCCCTGTTGATGTGCAAAATGTGTGCAATACAGCACATAAAATGGGTTGTCAGCTGGGGGTATGACAAGCTTTTTATTGCAGGCAATATATTTTGTCTGTAAAGTTTGTAGGTGTAACCAAATTTCCCCCAAATGTGAAATCATCTCAAATCCTCTCACACTCAACAATTTAGCTCAGCGGACTCTAGCCTTTGCCTTCAGAACAGTCCCAGTCACTGTCATCATTAGGCTGACTTTTGCAAAAGCCTTCTTGCTTCTACCCTCACCCCCCAGCCCCTGCCCCCACCTTCAGTAGATTATCCAATAGAATCCAGAATAAATTTTGGACACAGAAATCAAACCACTTAACCCTTCTTTTCAAAACCCACTAATATCTTCCCATCTCACTTAGAATAAAAGCCAAAGTCCTTAGTTGGGCCCACAAAGCCCAGCCAAGTCCCTGACTTACTACTTACTACTCTCCCAGTCTTTGCTCTGCTCTGGCCTCACTGGCTTCCTCACTAGTCTTTAAATAGAAACAAACTTATACCCCAGGACCTTTGCACTTGCCATGACGCTTACTCATCAGAATGCTCTCTTCTCACAACCTGCTTCCCTAGTTCCTGATAGTCTCTGATAAAATGCTATTTGGTCATTGACATTGTTGACACCCCAATCACTCCTTATCCATGCTACCCTGCTTTACTGTCCTTTAAATTATTTATCATCACTTGACATATCGCATATGAATTTGTTCATTTGTTTATGTTTAGTCTTTCCGCGTGAGCAGGGACCTTCTTTTGTTCCCTACAGTATCCCCAGTAACTTAAATAATTACAAAACTTAAACAAAGCTTAGAACAATTCCTGGCACAGAGCTGGAGCTCACTAAATATTTACTGACTGGATGAACGAATTACTGAGTCCTAATGCTCTGTACCATCAGCTGGTAACAATGCCCAATAAGGTTGTACGTGATGAAGGGGCTGGGAATAAAAATTAATTATCAAGATGGTCAAGGGTTTTTAGAGAATAAGCAAACGCAGGAGAAGCATTTAAAAATTAAAGGGGGGGGAAAAAAAAGCAGAAAGTGATCCTGGTTCTCGTTCACCCATTCACTGAACCAAAGCCAGGCCAGATTTGTTCTCTTCAGTTGCTGAAATCTGGTTCTTGTCACAAACCAACCTAGACATCTATTTTGATACACATATTATATGTCTCTTGGCATGCAGAGGATTCATATCACTTACCAGATTTATTGAAATTATGAAAAGCAGTGTGAAATGCCTCCTGCCATATGGGAAAGAGGTGAAAATGCTGACATGTGGCTCTTTTCCAATTTCACAAAAGTTTAGAGTTTCAGACTTTTTTTCTCCTCCTGGGTGTGGTGGCTCTTTCTTATCAAACATCTAGTCTCTGAGTAGCCATAAAGTCCTAGCTGTGTATCTTGTGGTGTTTTTAATACTCAAAGAACCGTATTCTGATGTGTATCAAAATGGCCACTTGGGCCCAGCTATTACAAGAAGAACCGAAAGGGCTTTCTTTGCCCTGTTAATTGTCTGTCGAACTGGGAAGGGCCTGTGGGAAGGGACCTGGCCCATTCGGGACACACACTACCATGGGAACGCACTTGTGCTGAGCCCAGGCCCAGCCCAGGTGGCGGGGGGGTGGGGGGGTGGGGTCTGTCCCTACCACCCAGCTGTCCTGTGACCTGGGGCAGGGCAGGTCTCCATCTCTCCATGCCTCACTGTCCCCTCTGCTGCCATTCTCTCACCTGGGCTGTCCCACAGGGTGTCCCAGTTCCTTCAATGTTCAGTGGAGACGAGTAGTACCTTCTGCATGGGGTTAGGAAGATCAGATCAGATGGTTCAATGTTCAAATGATTAAAGGGCTTCGATGGGAGGCTAACTCAGAAGTCCTCCCTAAAGTTTTAGCAGGGATTATCATTACCTGTTGCTATGACTATAGCTTATACTCCAGTGGCCTCTTTTACAGGGAGTCGACAGATCTTTTACACCTAGATGTAGTTCTTTTCTAGATTCTATTTTTTTTTTAATTTTTTTACACTTATTTATTTATTATTTTTTTTAACGTTTATTTATTTTTGAGACAGAGAGGGACAGAGCATGAACAGGGGAGGGGCAGAGAGAGAGGGAGACACAGAATCTGAAACAGGCTCCAGGCTCTGAGCGGTCAGCAAAGAGCCTGACGCGGGGCTCAAACTCACGGACCGTGAGATCGTGACCTGAGCCGAAGTCGGACGCTTAACCGACCGAGCCACCCAGGTGCCCCAACATTTATTTATTTTTGAGAGACAGAGAGAGACAGAGCGTGAGCAGGGGAGGGGCCGAGAGAGAGGGAGACATAGAATCCGAAGCAGGCTCCAGTCTCCAAGCTGTCAGCACAGAGCCCGACGCGGGGCTTGAACCCACGAACTGTGAGATCGTGACCTGAGCCAAAGTCAGACGCTCAACCGACTGAGCCACCCAGGCACCCCGTCTACATTCTATTTTTGATTGAAGTGAGTCACTTTGGCTAGGGAAGTAGTCAATCTGAATTGCAATATTATGCACGTTTTTTGGTGGTGCTTGTACCTAATATGCCAGCCTGGCCGGGATGTCGTGCAAACCCTTCCCAATGTTGTACAATTTCCCTGCAATATGTAAACATGGCTTTTGTTGTTAGCGAATCTAAAACATCTTTATTGCCAAACTGTCTTACAAATACTGTCAGCAGGCCGGATCCACAGAAAGAAACAACTGCTTCGAGCCTGTAGCTCACCTGCAGCCCCCAGATGCAGCCTAGATGTCCTGCGGTAGGCATGACCTCAGCCCAGAGGAGTGAGTGACTGAGTCAGTGAGTGAGGGTGTGTCTGTGTGTGATGCTATGGAGGAAAAGAACTTGGTAAATAAAACTTCACGGTCCTCTTTCCAGAGGACTTTCATTTAAGTTGTGCTCACCTGCCATTAGACCTTCATCCCCAACTCACCCGCTAGCATTTCCCTGATGTCAGTTTTAGGTAGTTTCTTCACAAATGGCCCCTCTGATCCATTAAACATGAGAAATTTCAGAGGACTGGAGCCGAGACTCTAGTGCTAATCCTCACCCTTCCAGATAAAGCAGGAAAGAAATCCGTGAGTGTCTATTCTGTCCTCCGTGTACTCAGTACTCACGATACACGAAGCACATGCAGGTTTACTCCCGCACTGGGAGCGCCTGCATCAAATAGCGTGTACTCCCAAGAGGGCCTGACCCTCAGCCCATTACCGCCAGGCTTTCCAGGTAGGAATTGCACACATGGTTTTATTCCTTTGCCTCTCTCCCCTCGGGTGGCGTTTTGCGTTTGTTTATTCTTTGGCAGAGATTTCCAGCATTCTCCTATTTGGTAACTAAGTGGTAACTGTGCTCAGAAGGAAAATGCCCCTGTCAGCACAGAACAAGAGTCTGGTAATGTTTCCAGAGACGACTTTTGTTAGCCTTCAGATAAAGCTATGTGGTCATGAGGACTATGTACTCATCACCAAACTAAACTGACTGCAGTACGCAGAAGACAATTGTTTATGAAGAATAGGGCGGCGTTGCCTCATTTGTACAGATGGCATCAGTGGGTGATAAAGTTTCCAATTCCTGTGTGATGCTGGGTTGTCTTGAGAACAAAATATTCAAGTCCAAAGTACTCATCTTAGCTGTATTTTGTTAAAATAATTTTTATAGACGTATTGCATGCTTCTTGCCACTTTAAATCTAGTGACTGAACATATTTCAGCCTCTTCTTGATGACTCAGAATCATCACCATGAACGTGGATAATTTTACTGTGCTCCAGATAAGCAATGACATCGGGGCCTGTTGAGTTATGAGCTGTGGTGGAAAATTCCTAGGTAAATGTCTCAGGGTCTTAGATTTATTGAGCGCCAACAATTTTTCTAATTCTCCCCTGGATGTCAGACTGACACCTGTTACGGTCTTGCTGTCTTTGTCTCGAACAACCTTCCACCACTCTCGCCCTTTCATTCAAGGACGATCTTTGAGGGTGCACTGTGCACGACAGGGTACAGGGAAGTCAGGACCGGGGCGGGGGCAAGGGCCTGCCTGCAAGGAGCAGGCCTGCTCGTGAGAGAGGCAAACAATAAACAGGGTCACAGTTAAACGGGTTAATTCTAATTGGCTTCGGTCTGGGAGAGTGACTAGTCACACTTGAGAGTCATGTATAAACTCAGGATAAATGGGATTTCAGAACTTTGCATGATCCGAGTCTGTTTCTGTTTCCTTCTGAGTAGTTCCTCAGCAATGAGATTGTTGGCTTCATGGCTCTGGGAAAATGCAGACCTTCGGTATTTCCAGAGAATATTGAGCATAACACTGAAAAGGGCTTGATGTCACTCAAGCTAGAGTTTCTATCGTCTGCCAAATGGCCCTCTGCCTGCAACTTCACACTGAGGACAACATGGCATCTGAGAGTCTAGAGATTGCAAATTCACATCTCCAGGCCTGGTCTCTGTTCATCGCCATATTTGTGGATCTAACTGCTCAGTCCCCCTCTCCAGGTGGATGTCTCATGACATCTCAAGTTTACCTGCTGATTGCACCCCTCACCATTGCCTCCACCCCCCATTCTCTTCCTCTAGTCTTTCCATCTTGGTAAACAGTGTTATAGTCTTCCCAACACAGAGGAATTATTCTCAAGTTCTCTCCTTCCCTCATCCCGCACTCTCTTAAGTACTAGCCCACATCGAATTCATCAACTAAACTTGGGGATTTTTATCCCAAAAGTGTATCACAACTCTGAATCAGACAAGGATTCCTCGCTCCCTGAGACCTATCAGTGTCCTGCTTTGCAGTTGGAGAAAAATCCAAGCTCCCAACAGTGGCTTCTAGGCATGATAGGATTAGTCTCCTGTTTCCACTTTCCACTTCTTATCCTGTTGTCCTCTCCTTCCAGGCTCCAACCTGGCAGGATGGCTTCTACCCATTCTTCCCCACCCACTTATGTCAGGGGCCAAAACACTGTACTTCCTGTGCTTAACTGTCCTTCCCCAGACCAGCCAAATGTCTGGCTCCTTCTTGTTATCGCTGAGGACTTCACCTTAACCTTATAGAGGCCTTCTACGCCAGTACCTCTGACTCTTTGATGTGCACGCAGATCACTGGGATGCAGATTCTGATTCAGGAGGGCTGGTCTAGGGCCTAAAATTCTGCATCTCCAACAGGCTCTCAAGTGATGCCCAGGCTTCTGGTCTGTGAACCATACTGAATCCTAGTAGGTAACCCATAAATATTTTTTGTCGAGTATGTTTTATACTCTTCTCAGCCCTCAGGGGTATGAAAGATCTAGGTCTCTAGCTGTAAGTCAGAGCAGATCAGCTTGTATTCGAAGGTATTACTGATTCAAACATTAAGGTTTGATGAAGGCTTTATCCTTTATCACAATGCCCAGAGAATGATGACGTAGCCTATTTGGAATGACTGATGACAAAATCAGTTACCGCTTTCAAGTGGGGTTTTGTTGTTGTTTTTTCAATTTTTTTTAATGTTTATTTTTGAGAGAGTGAGAGAGAGACAGAGACAGAGCATGAGTGGGGGGAGGGGCAGAGAGAGAGGGAAACACAGAATCTGAAGCAGGCTCCAGGCTCTGAGCTGTCAGCACAGCGCCCAACGCAGGACTCAAACCCATGAACCATGAGGTCATGACCTGAGCCAAAGTCAGACAGTCAACCGACTGAGCCACCCAGGCGCCCCAAGTTTTGTTTGTTTTTAAAGTCGTTTTGATTTGGTGTTCCTATCATTCCCTGAATTAAAACTTCTCAACTATAGCAATGGATGGAATGGAGAGGGACAAGGGTTTACCAGCTAACTCTTTATTTACTGTAGCTACTTTCCCCAAAAATGTTAGAAGCAACACTGAGAATATGCCAGTGAGAGTTCAGACACTGCAAATTTGTGATTGTTCTTCAGCTTTCTGGCTTGTAAATTCACATGAAAAACTAACCACAGATCACAACTGGTGATACAGCTTTCTTTATGAATGAAACAGAGACCATTCCTTCATTTTATGAAGTGCCTTCACACTATTCTTATGATTAACCAATTGACCAACAAATCCTTGATGCATGCTTACTGTATGCAGAATATTTTGTACAAAGATCTTAAGACATGGCCACTGCCTTTTGAAGTTATTAAAATTCTGGTGAAATACATGAATATTCATAGGAATTGGATCATGCAAAGCAACCCAGGTTGAATAACTTACCATTCTGAAGGCAAGGACCAAGAGCATCTGAATTCCTAAGGATCTTTCCAAGTCCATGACCTGCCACTCTGTATTCAGTGCTAAATGAATTGTAAAGAAGAGTGGATATCAAACTTTAAGGTGAAAAAAATGCCCTTATGAAATATAAAGTCAGATTCAGTGGGCCTGAGTGGAGGCCTAGAACGTGTATTTCTGACAGACTCCCAGGTGATGGCAATGTTAGTAGTGTGAGGGCCATGCTTTTTTGTTCCAAGGAGAGAAAACACCACTACTCCAATTATGGCCACCAAATTCCCAGGCACATCCCCAGATTTACTGAATCTGAATTCATGAGGTTGGGGCTCAAGAATGATGTTCTAACAAACTTCCCAGGTAATTTTTACATATTCTAAAGATTGAGAAGCCCTGACATTAATTGCCAGAGGCCAGATGTGTTGAATTCAGGACACATGTCCTCCCCCTAACAATTAGTCACCAGAGTGATAGCAGGCTGCAGACGTTTCAGGGGCTGTCAACTCAGTACCAAGTGGCCTGGTTTGACTTTACCAACTTAAGCAGGTATAAGGCTGGCCAGCACCTCCGACCAGAGACTGACACTCCCACCATGTTTGTTCGGCACAGACTGGGTCAGACCAGAGAATAGTGGCCAGAAAGGAGCTACGATTTAGCTAGGTTGATGGCTATTCTTATTGTAATACTCATGAGGAACGGAGATTCTAATGGGTCTAACAGATGTGGACATCCTAATGCCAGAGAGTCTCTCTGCCTAAAAGGGAATTATAATCATGCAATATATTTCCCCATCCTCTGGCCTTAGATTGAGTTGTCACAGGCTCCCAGACAATGCTCCAGGCGCCCCAGATGGTACTGGCTGACATACTCTGAGCATGTCATTATGTACACGTGAAAACCACATGAGGGCAACAAGCTTCTGGAGACTAAATGCAGGGTATTACCCCCTTCCCCCAGGTCCCTAAGACACTGCTGGGAGGAAAAGAGATAAATGGGACCTCAGGCGCTTGTGAGGTCTTGGGAAAATGAGGACCCATGGGAAATCCTTGGGGCGAGGATGCTAGGCAGACACTGGGAAATTCCTCTAACAAGGAGAGCAAAATATATTCAAGTTCTGGCACCTTCTTTCTCTTTTAATTTCAACACGGTCTTACCATTTGGTTTGGGAAGTATAATTTTGGACTCAGGATAAAACCGTTAACTTTTTATTCTAGCAGAGAATTAAAACAATGATTTCTACAAATGTATTTTGCAATTTTGCAATAATGATTCTGCCCAGCCAGTAAAAATAAAACAAAGGCAAATGCTAACTCGAAATCAACAAAATCCTTGGGTAATTCATTTTCTTTGATCTAACTGATTTCAGAGATCTAAGAAGCCCATTAATCAGGACTCATCACAGATCCTGACTTTGGAAATAGAGACCTCCCTCCAATCTAGTTCTTTTAGATTCACAATAAGCATGTCTACAACAGGCTACAATTATACTGACTCCTTGGGCCCTATCTACTGTCCCCAAACTCCAAACAGAAACATAAACAAGAGTCAGGAAAAGCTACTGCCTTGGGCACCACTTCCACTGACATGGGCTTGCTGTGGACTCCACCATTGTTGGAGCTTCCGTCTGACACTCTGAATTCCATCAAGAATCTAATAGCCCCAGAAGAGGTAACGCCTATAAATGTCATCCAAAGTGAAGCATTTTTTCCAGAAAGAAGTGAGAAATTACAAGGGCCCAGGGGGGACACAAGAAACCATGACAGAAGAATCTCAGAAGACTTGAGACCATCCCTGGTTTTTTGTTTGTTGGTCGGTTGGTTTGTTTTATACAGACTGTTGCTTAGGAAGGTGTAAGCTTAGGAAATTTCCTTAATGCCTCTGACCCTCTATCTTACTCTCCTCTCAAGGCCACTGGAAAGAATAGAATAAAGTGATATTGAATGAAATGTGGGTATCTCCCCATTTTGAAAAGTGGAAACTCTTTTATCAATATGAGCGATTATTTTCTAAGGTAATTTCCTGGTCTTGCTCGAGGCAGATCTGACTCTTCAGAGGAAGACCAAGTATCAACCAGTTAATTAGAAGAAAAGTGATGATTTTAAAAGGAAGAGTATCGTCTACGAATAGTGTATGTATTCTTATTTCCTTTGAAATACAACAAAATATAGGAGTTAAACTTCTAGATAGTAATCAAGGAACCTGCATGACTCTGCACTTGCAGTGATAGGTGCTTAAGGTAGAAGACACTTTATGGTACGATCACAGTAGCCCTAACCAACCCATTGATAGCCTTGAGTTATTTTAGTTTGTTTGGACCTTAGCTTTGGTGTGATCTTAACTGGCTTCCTTTCCAGAACTTCACTGTGTGTGAAAAGGTTTTGCTTTCAGTTGTTCATTGAATTATTTCTGGTGTCCGAATCAGAGGGAGACAGCCCTGGAAAAGATAAAGATTACAAAGCAAAGTCATTTGAGGTGTTAGCCTTTGATCCTCGGAGTTTGTAAAGATGCACTTATTAGACTCCAGACGCCCCCAGTCAGGCCATGGATTAACTGGACAACTGGAGGACCGTGGGTGAATAGTACAAGAAGCATGTCTAACAGAAAGATGTTTCCACCTGGAAGAATGGCTCCGTTCCAGCCCAATTCCTTATGGATTTGTTAATTGGATTTGTTCTTGCAGTTAAGGCAAATCACCATATATGCTAGTTAGTGGTTTCAGGCACTGCACAATTCGAATTCTGCTCAAGGAAAGGTTGGCCAAGAAAGAAAAACACTTTCTCAAGAGGTTTACTCCTACTGGACCAAAAGAAAATTTACATGTTGAGCAGAGCCAGAAAGGAAAGTGAAATTTCTGTACGTCTCAATTTCACTACTTAGGAGATTCAGATGTGATGTATTTAAGCCTTCCCATACATGGGAAAGGCACTGGGCCAGGTAGTTCTGTGGAAAAAAAGTTCATGCATACAAAGTGTGTGGCCACAAACCCAGCACCTCATGCCCCACAAAACACCGAAGCCGTATAATAACCCTCCAGAGTAAATCACAATGCTTATTAGAAGATGGTGTTACTGGCATCGCCACTGGTGAGCGCAGGTGTGCCTAAAAGATCCCTGTACTGAAGTGTTCTTTCCACACTTGATGCGTGGAGCTTTTTCAATTTACAGATGCGGCTTTTATTGTCCAGCCAGAACAGCTGGTGCAATTCAAGTGCGACTGCGGTTGCCACCCTTGGAAGGTGTCACCTGGCCGTGGGGGGGGGCCTGACGGGACATCGGTTAAGATCCGAGAAAAAGGATGCGTGCGATAGACCATTGAAGACCATTGAAGACCATTGAAGACCATTGAATTCAATTACATTGAATTGTAAACTCAGAAGACCATAGGGTCAAATGCAAGGTAAGATCCCAGATTGGATCCTGGGACAGCAAAAGGACATTCATGGAAGAAACGGTGAAATCTGAATGAAGCCTGCAGTCCAGTCAATAGTCACACACCAGTGTTAGCATCGTGGTTTTGACAAATGCACCACATGATGGAAGACGTTACACCAGGGAAGCTAAGTGAAGAGTTTATGGGACATCGCTGAACAGTCGCTGCAACTTTTCTGTAAATCCCAAATTACCGTAGAATTTTAAAAATCAATTTTTTTTTAAAGACGTCTATGGGGCTAGCATGGAACATAGAGGAATGAAATGAGCCCGGTTGGGATGGACAGTGACAACCCGGTCAGCCCTTACTCTGTCTCGAAATTGCCCGTCGCTCACTTCCAATCAGTTGTTCCCACGTGGAAACGCAAGCTCCGGTTTATAGATTTTCTGAGCTTTCAAGAGAATGCAAAACTTGGCATACGTGTGTCTGTTTTTAAAACAATGGCTAAAAAAAATGCGAAAACACATTAGAGACAAAGAAAATACAGTTACTCTGCGAGGACAAGCGGCCCATGTGTCGGACTTGTCTTGCGGGCACTAGGGCAGGTCAGTGTACAAAAGGATGATCCGAAAGGCTTTAAAAATGCAGATTCCTAGGTCCCAACATTAGATGTTCTGATTAGGCAGATTCAGTGTCAAACCCAGGATCCTCCATTTTTATCGACGAAATGTATCCCAGGTGATTTTGACACAGGAAGTTCTCAAAAACACTGGGAAACATTCTTTTAAGGGCTGAGATCCCTTTTCCCATAGCTTCTTCACATCCTCCCATTCAACTTCTTATTCTGCCTCTCATCATCAAGGATACAACTTCAAGGCCAGCATTAAAGTACAAGTCCAGAACTGTTCTAACATGGTGGCCACTAGCTACAAGTGACCAGAAAGCAATCCAAATGTGGGGCTCTCAGTGGAAAATACACACAGGATTTCAAAGACTTCGTACACATTGTAAAATGTAAAATACAAATGCTTATTATTGATTAAAAGCTAAAATGGTAAGATTGTAGATATACTGGGTTCAGTAAAATATATTAAAATTAATTTCACCTGCTCCTAGGAAACTTAAAGTTACATATGAGCCTTACATTTGTGACTCACATTATATTTCTGTTGGATGGTTCTGGTCTAGGGCTTCAGGGTAAAGGGGGTTGTTTTCCTGTCAGCCTTGGTGTGTAGAAGCACAAGGCAGGCTTAGTGTTAATATGCCCACAGCTCTACCCAAATAACCAGGACCAGGGATTTCACGTTTGGGGACAGAGCTCTTAGGCAAACCAACACTGTTCATGTCTTAGCATCCCTCTGTCAAGAGACAGCAATAAGGAGCTGGCTGAGATTTGGGGTCCTTGGGTCCTGGCCATTTCAACCTCTGCCACCGGAAGTAGGATTAAAAGCCATTCACACAAGGAATACGTCACAGAAGGATGGATGGGACAAGTAGAGTTCGTTGTAGGTACCGTTTCCAGGAGATACAAGAAAAGCTATAGATTGTTCTAGGTATTAAATTGGGCACAGATGAAGACAATGCTTCTGATCTAATCTCAGATTAAGAAATAACATTTTCTGAAGACACGTATGAAGAGATTTTTAGCAACATTACAGGCTGATGTAAGAGTCATTCGGTGAGGAAAAGTTAATAAAACATGAACACAGAAGGATAAAAATCTTAACACAAAAATAACCAAGTAGTTGGTAAGATCCCACGAGTGGTTTGGGTTGAACAGAACATTTCAAGCTCTATTTTCTATCTCATTCATTCCTTCGATAGATGCAATAGATTCCAAGGGCATTATGTCAGCACTTTCAACTTTTAATTTTTTAAAGGCATCTATGTGCTCCAAGAGAAATTTTATCCACATGTTTCTGATTCACTTAATGAATCGAAACGCCATTTTGTAAGAACCACTGTTGTTCAAAAATACTCTTGACCTCCATTAATAATCCTGTTGTCTTTCAACCTGTAGGTCCTATTGTGTCTTTCCAGAAACCCAGATTTAGGTCTCAAGTCAGCACCCACCTAGTTCAAGCAGTTTTACAACTTGGCAAGATGAGGTCTACTAAGTTTTGAAGGAGGGTCCCAGTATCTACACACCTACATGCGCATTCTTTTGAGGATCCTTTTCTTGGTCTCACCTGCCTGGATCATGTGTATTGATCTTTGTCATCGTTGTCCTTAGTGAGTATCTCTATTCAGCATCTCTTTTCCTTTGCTAATTGCTTCTTTCTCCTGTTTCAAACTTTCACCTGCAAGTCCCCAAACCCCAACTTCTGCTCTCAGTTTCCAAAGCTCTTGCTATTCTAGGCTCTTCTGTACTACCCACTTCTCATCCAATTCAGCATTCATGTTAAATTTCCCATTTGTAAACACCTGCCTTTACCCCAGGGTAGCTTTCCTTCTTCCTTGTTAAGTTGCCCAAGGCTCTGCAATTATCTTTCGGGTTGTTCTTTTATTCCCCTCCACTCTATCCATGGTACTTCAGAGATAGAAAATCTACACAAGACCTATCATTCCGACCACTAATAAAACACACCTGTAGCAATTGGCAGTCTTGCGGAAAGGGCCATGTGTTATTAGAAATACGGAGGAGCTTAGACATCTATGCTATGGACCCCAGTGCAGAGGACCATTTGGGACCTTTTCAAAACCTACCGACCTGGCAGCACACTCTGAGAGCCCTGTTTTTGATTGGTTGCCCCAGCCTCTTGTTTTTGATTGGTTGATGAGAAGGAAATGAAAAATAATGCACCAGTAATAAGTACTGCTTTGAAGACTTTGAAATATGTGGACATTTCAGCAAACGTCATTTTCATAAAATAAGAGTATGTGTAGTCTATATATTCTAAGTCAGAGCAGATGGTTTTAACAGACATCTGACTACAAATTCATCTTCAGGCTTCCCATTTCTTACCACATTGGTCCATTCAGTTTCTCGCCCTCTCTATTCAGACAGCAATTTTCCCAAGATGCTGAGTACTCCCCACCACAGCCTATGTGGGCGTGGATTCCTGTGGGTGGTTACAAACCCTCTTTTAAAAATACACCATTTCCCTCTTGCTCCCCTGAGACCTTCCTTTGGGGGAGAGGAGAGCTATCTGAGCCTAAGACTCAGAAAGATCAAGTAAAGAAGCAAAGAAGCCTCAGCCCACTTCCAAAATCATTTACAAAAGAAGACACATTAAAATAAGGATCAAAAATAGGTCAAAGTCTCGAAATTAGGAGGGAGAGGGGAGAAATACATCAGAGACCTCAGCTAAAGAGAGTTGCCAGACGTGAGCACTAAGATAAGCTCTAAGCCTCAAAGCCATCAGACAAAAAGGAGAGAGGTGCTGTGTTTTATAGTTTTTAGTATCTGATCAAAGAATCTTAGGCGTTCTTATTAGGGACTTGTTTTCTCCTGGCAGTAAATTCTTGGAGCTTTTTGTTGAATGGACTTTTATATAAATGACAATGTAGACTAAAAGTGGCTCACTGAAGATGCAGAAATGATTTTCTTATAGCCACTTCTTACACTGACCTGCAATAAACACTGAGGGCAGGCTGTTTATTAAATCATAACTCAGTGAAGATATTTCTTTGGGGAGTTCAGCTGATGTGGTCCAGACCCATAACTTTCTGGTGATTTATCTTGACATACAGCTAGAGCTCAGAGGGCCTGGAGGAATGGATGGTTAGCATGACTCAGAGACACTCGCTCTGGAGAATTCATTGTTTGCACAGATCCTCAGGCAGAACCTGGAGACTGGTCCATGTGTTGGAAAGCAAAACGACCCATGCGCTCTGATGTGCAGGTGTCAATGTTGAAGTTTTATCATGAGATAAACATTTCTTCATCTCAAAGGTAGGACTAGTCTGACTTGCCCTGGTTTTAGGCTAAAAATTCCATCTACTTACATAGTTCGGGGCCAATTTACCTTGGTCAAATAATTACTTGACTAAATATCCCATTGAAGCTTGCAACTTCTCACCTAAAATAAGAATGGGACAAATTTGGCTTGTAAACTTTAAAGGCAGGTGGCTGTTGCAATCATAAAATAACTTACCTATGGCACACTCAATGATAGCATTTTAAGCTTTTCTTCCTGTGATAGACTACAAAATGTACCCTCATTTGTTTATATGTCTTTCAGATGGAGACCTCTTCAGCACCAGAAGTGTTAGAGAAAAGGCCAGTCTGCATGGTCCGAAGGCAAGAAATTATATAAAATAATGTCTTTCCTTTGAAATCATGGACCAGAAGAGAGGGTCAGCATTAAGAGGAGCTATGGCCATTTGCAACTACATGGATGGAACTAGAGGGTATGATGCTAAGTCAAATTAGTCAGAGAAAGACAAACATCATATGACTTCACTCATATGAGGGCTTGAAGAGACAAAACAGATGAACCTAAGGGAACAGACACAAAAATAATAGAAAAACAGGGAGGGGGACAAAACAGAAGAGACTCAGAAATATGGGGAACAAACTGAGGGTTATGGGAGGGGTTGTGGGGGGGGGATGGGCTAAATGGGTCAGGGGCACTAAGGAATCTACTCCTGAAATCATTGTTGCACTATATGCTAATTTGGATGTAAATTTAAAAAAATTAAAAATAAAACAATTTAATTAAAAAAAAAAAAAAAGAGGAGCTTTGGAGCTATTATTTTTAGCTCACAAAGATTCTAATCCCAGGTAGTACTGACTTGTATGAGCCCGATTCAGGGATTTGATCGCTAGCGGCACTGGGCAGACTCCACGTCTTGGCCATGAATGTGTTGGGGGAGCTTGTCACAGCCCATCAGCCCATCGCCTCTGACAATGGCAACAATCACCAAGGTTCAGAAAAGAGGTGGCACCATGACGTCAGTGTTCCACAGTGGAACCTTGAAGCTAGTTACTTCTCTCCCCAGCTCAGGCTCAACGCCAAGTAAGTTGCCAGGGCCTAGCACAGGGAAGTGAATGTTTGTGGAGTAAATAAATGGATGAATGCCAATTAGCATAGAGTCAACAGAAATTCTGGGGCTGGAGCCAGTGATCCCTGCTTGATAACCATGCTGCCAGGAGGTAGCCTGTGACCCCTGACTACGGCAGACGGGGAAAAACATCATGAAAATGGATCCTGAATTCCCAGCAGGGCAGAAGGGTGAGATCCTCCTGATGAAAAGAAGATGAGAGGACCAAACCACTTAGTGGCATCTGTGCACAGCTCTGATTAGGTACAGGCTGTCCTGACTGTAGGCCCAGAAGAAGCCAGTGGCACTTCTCTATTCCACCTTCTCTTCCCAGCGAGACTCGTCCCCCCTTCCACTCTCATCTAGAGATTAAGTGAGCCAAGGGAGACAACCAGGCTGGTGGTTCTCAGAGCCTCAAGAAAATACCATCCCACAGATTCAGATTTTATTGGTTCAGGGAGGCCAGGGGCACTGGGAGTTTTTAAAAGCCCCTTCCCTCCTCCCAGTTATTTTCAAGGGCAGCAGGGGTTGACAGCCACCATCCTGGTCAAACAACAAATCGTCCCTCATCTCCAGCAGGCACAGGCTCCTTTGTGTGGGTCGCTTGGGTGCACATGAACTGTCTCCTTTCCCTCCTTTGAGAAATCTGAAGGGTTGCATTCTCAGTTATGCTATTCACTTCCAAATATTACACACGACTGCTTATCCAGAATGACTGAGGTCTGACTTATTTGCTATTAAGGATTGGCCTGCGGTTTACATAGCAGAACTTCAGAAGAACACTATGATTTTAAAATGGTGTTTTCACGTAATTGTTCACGTATACAGTTCTGCATCCTTCTATGCTCCCCACTGGCAGGATCAGTATAGGGACAAGACAGAATAAATGCACTAATGGCCCCAGCTGGAACATACAGTTGCATCCTACCGGTTAGTGGGTGAACATTACCCCTGCAGACCAAATTTTAATGATATAATTCTTCTTTGCTCCCCATGATAGGAGTGTGGCAGAGACTGTCTAGCTGGCCATTAGACTCTTTCTTCTTCCTCTTGGACACAATGTAGATTTGTGGAGTTAACGTGGCTGTGTGATCTACTCCTGACCAGTGAATTTTAGGCAGAAGTGGTACGTGCCCCTTCCAGGCCTCACTTATTGTACTCTGCTCATGTGTGATTCTCTATGCTTTTCCCTCTTATCGGTAACCTTAAAAATCACATTTGATGATTGCAGGGACACAAGTGGGAAGGTATCTGGGTCACTGAGTTACTACCTGCAGGAGCGCTGTCGGCCAATGAGGAATACTTGTTTTAAAATTGGGGTAAGAGAGAAATTCTCATGAGTGGAGTCACTGTAAGGAGGGAGTGTATCTATTACAGCGACAAGAGTGATCCTGTTATTACATAGAATTCTTTTCTGGGATATTCTTGGTTTCTCCAAGTCCCTGAGGACTAGCGTCCTGCACTGCCCTTACCACTTGTCTTCTCAACCTGGATCCCTTCCCTGATCCCCATCTGAAAGACCAGCCCTGACATCTCCCATCTCCATGCTAAACTCCCATCTGGCCTGCTGAGGACCTCCTGTCTTTGGATTTCCTCATCACTGGACTGAGCTGCCCTGGAGGAGGTGGCAGCACAGTGCTTCTTTGCCTCCTTTCCAGACGTCCTGCCCCAGGTCACTACCTATAAACCTGAACTCTCCGGTCAGTGTGTCCCCTCACTCCCTTGATATGTTTCAGTCTTGGCTCTGCCCTTCCCAGACTGCTTCCTTTGACCACTGATGGACACCTCCTCCCCACACTCTAGGCCAGAGGTTCTCAAAGTGTGGCTCCTGGATCCACAGCTTCAGCATCACCTTGGGGCTTGGTAGAAATTCAAATTCTCAGGCCCCAACCTCTCTCTGTGTTCACCAGTTATCGTGTCTAATCAACCCTTAATGGGTTGAGCAAGTGTTGGCTCTGTTTGCGCTATAATGATCCTGGACAACTATTGATCTTTTTACTGTCTCCATAGTTTTGCCTTTTCCACAATGACATAAAGTTGGAATTATACACTATGTAGCCTTTTCAGAATGCCTTCTTTCACTTAGTAATATGCATATAATATGCAGTTCTTTTTATGGATAGCTCGTTTTCTTTTAGCACTAAATAATATTCCATCATCTGGATGTACAACAGCTTATTTGTCCACTTACTTACTGAAGGATATCTCGGTTGCTTTTAAGTTTTAGCAATTATGGATAATGCTGCTATAAACATCTGTGTGCAGGTTTCTTGGCCTTGACGAGCGATTCTTAATCATTTTTCTGAGGCAACGTACATAACAGATGGCATTCGCAATGAGCTATGAGCAGGTGCACAAGATAGGCTCCCTGTAACAGGAAACCCAAAGTAACAAAGGCTTAATAGGGAGAATGTCTTTCTCTCCACCATGATCCAGATCTCTACACCTAGTTCTAGAGTTCAGGGCTGGAATAAAGCTCCATGGCCATCACTAACCCAGAGTCCACCTATCTTTATATTCTACCATCCTGGAGTGTGTTTTCTGTTCTAAAGTCATCTCAGGATGAGGTGGAGATCCAACCAGTGCATTCACAGTGTAGACAACAGGAAGAAAGAATTCAAAGTAAGACCCAAGGGTTCCCTCCCAGTTAAGCCAGTTCCCTTTCAGTAACCTTTTTGCAAGTCCCAGACACAATTAACTTTCTCTGTCACTAGCCAGAACTTCGTCATGAGGACATACTTAGCTGGAAGAAAGCCTGGGCATCTTGCTACCCCAAGAAAGACGGAAGGAGAGATCGGACAAAAGCAGCTAGGTCTGTTTCAGCTAGGGCATACCTGGTTTGAATGCACTTTTCTTCACTGTGCCTTGTATATATGATATTTTTTTTATAAACTGAAGGTTTGTGCTTTGAGGAAGGCTCTCAGTACCATTTTTATGATAGCATTTGCTCACTCGTGTCTCTTTATCACACATTTGGGTAATCCTGACAATATTGAAAACTTTTTCATTACTATGATACTTGCTATGGTGATCTGTGATGGTACTACCCTAACTGTTTTGAGGTACCACGAGCCACGCCCATAAAAAAATCAATCCAGAAATGTTGTATGTGTTCTGACGGCTCAACCAACTGGCCATTTCCCCATCTCTCTCCCTCTCCCCAAGGCCTCCTAATTCTCTGAGACACAACAATATTGAAACTAAGCCAGGGAATAACCCTAGTGCCCTCTAAGTGCTCAAGTGAAAGGAAGGGTCACATGTCTCTCACTTTAAATCAAAAGCTAGAAATGATTAAGCTCATTGAGGAGGGCATGTCAAAAGCTGAAATAGGCTGAAAGCCAGGCCTCTTGCATGAAACAGTTAACCTGACTGTGAATGCAAAGGCAAAGTTCTTAAAGGAAATGAAAAGTGCTCCTCCAGTCAACACCCAAATAACCAACAGCCTTATTGCTGATACGGAGGAAGTTTTAGTGGTCCAGAGACAAGATAGACCAGCCACAATATTCCCTTCATCCAAAGCCTAAACCCAGAGCAAAGCCCTCACTCTCCTCAATTTTCTGATGGCTGGCGGAGGTGAGGAAGCCGCAAAGAGTCTGAAGCTAAAAGAGGTTGATTCATGGCATTGAAGGACAAGATCTGTCTCCGTAACATACAAGTGCAAGGTGAAGCAGCAAGTGCTGGAGCAGAGATGGCAGCCAGGTGTTCAGAAGATCCGGCTGAGATAATTCATGTGGGCGGCTACACTAAACAACAGATTTTTAGATTTTCAATTTCAACAGCTTTCCGTTGGAAGATGTCATCTAGGACTCTCATAGCGACAGAGGAGAAGTCCATGTCTGGCTTTAAAGCTTCATGGGACAGGCTGACTCTCCTATTAGGGGCTAACGCAGCTGGTGACTTTAAGTTGAAGCCAGTGCTCATTTAACCATTCTGGAAATCCTAGGGCTCTTTAAGAATTATGCTGAATTTCCTCTGCCTGCACTCTATACATCGAACAACAATGCCTGGATGACAGCACATCTGTTTAAAGCATGGTTTACTGAATATTTCTTTTTAATTTTTTTTTTAACGTTTATTTATTTTTGGGACAGAGAGAGACAGAGCATGAACGGGGGAGGGGCAGAGAGAGAGGGAGACACAGAATCGGAAACAGGCTCCAGGCTCTGAGCCATCAGCCCAGAGCCTGATGCGGGGCTCGAACTCGCGGACCGCGAGATCGTGACCTGGCTGAAGTCGGACGCTTAACTGACTGCGCCACCCAGGCGCCCCGATTTACTGAATATTTTAAGCCCACTGTTGACACCTGCTACTTAGACAAAAAGATTCCTTTCAAAACACCCCTGCTTGTTCACAATGCTCCTGTAGCCCAAGGATCAAGGAGTAATTTCAAATTTCAAGTCTCATTATTTTCTAAGGCTACAACTGCCACACATAGAGATTCCTCTATGGATCTGATCAAACGCCACTGAAAATCTTCTGGAAGGGATTCACCATTCTAGACGCCATTAAGGACATTTGTGATTCTTGGGAAGAGGTGAAAATATCAGCATTAACAGAAGTTTGGAAGAAGCTGACTCCAGCCCTCGTGGACAACTTTGAGAGGTTCAAGACTTCAGGGGAGGAAGTAACTGCAGATGTGGTGCCAAGAGCGAAATAACTAGAATGAGAAGTGAAGCCTGAAGATGTGATTGAATTGCTTCAATCTCATGATACAACTTCAATAGATGAGGAGCTGTTTCCTACAAATGAGCAAAGAAAATGCTTTCAGGAGATGGAATCTATTCCAGATGACGATGCTGTGAAGATTGTTGACATGACAACAAAGGACTTAGAATATGACATAAACTCAGTTGATAAAGCAGGGACGGGATTTGAGAGGAGTGACTCCAACTTTGAAAGAATTTCTACCATGTGTAAAATGGTATCAAACAACATCACATACTATACAGAAAACATTCATGAAAGGAAGAATCCACTGATGTAGCAAACTTATTTTGTCTGATTTAACAAATTGCCATAGCCACCCCAGCCTTCAGCAACCACCACCCTAATCAGTCAGCAGCCACCAACATGGAAGCAAGACCCCCCCGCCATCAGCAAAAAGATTGCAAGTTGCTGAATGCTCACATGATGGTTAGCATTTTTTAGCAATCAAGTATTTTTTAAAGTATACACTGGTTTTTTTTCGACATAATTCCACACACTTAAGAGACAACAGTGGAGTGTAAGCATAACTTTTATATGCACTGAGAAACCAAGAAAATCATTTGACTCTCTTTACTGCCATATTTGCTCTATTGCAGTGGTCTGGAACCAAACCCACAATATCTCCAAGGTATGCTTGTCTATATATCTAATACCAAAGTACTAACACTAACTCCTTCTCTTTCTCTTTCCCTCAGGCAAGTAGATGAACCTGAGAGGAAGAAGGCCAACCTTGAGTCTGCTGTAGTTGATAGTTTAAAAATAAACCGTTTGCAAACTTGGGGGCTTTGTGCCATTTTGTGGATGTACTTCAAAACCTACTGGAATTTATCAAGGTGTTCTGACATGAAGACCGAGAACACATTAAGTCTGTATAAAGTAGGCACCTGGGTCTATAAAAAGAAAGAATGGGCTGGAATATATAAAAAAAAAATAGTGACAGGATGGATTTTATAGCTAGACATGTATCTTTTATATGAAAAGAAATGATAATTACTTGGAGGCTTCTCCTAGGAATGTCAGCAATATGGTTGTGGTGGTTGTAATAGAGAATCTCTAGCTAAATACACTTGGTTTTGGAGGCTCTCCCATGTATGGAATGGCACCAAATGTGGAAGCTGATTACTTCAGTAACCCACACCAGACCAACCTCCTGGAATTGATGCCTTTGGGTCATCTCCCCCGCCCTTGAGTCTGGGCTGCCCTGTGACCACTTTAACCAGAAGTGAAACTGTGCCAGTGGCCTGACTAGTTTTAAGAAGGCCTGGACGTTTCTATTTTTGCTCCTTGAATATCCTGAGCTGCCATGTGAGAATTCTGGCTACACTGCTGGAGAAACCACGTGGGGAGATTCAGAGAAGAGGCCACACGGAGAATTGAAAGCCCTGGGACTACATGAACAGGGACAGTGAGTCCAGGAGTCCCAGCCGCCGGCACAGTCCAGACCTTAGCTCCCTGCCAGCTGAGTGCAGCTGCATGGTGATCACCTGTAAGCCCACATTTGAATAATTATGAGAAATAAAATGGTTGTTGGTTTAAGTCACTAGGTTTTGGATTGGTATGTAGCAATAAGTGACCAAAACACCATCACATCCCCAAACATATCTACGGGCTTGAGGTGGAACCCTGGCCGATGTGGCTGCCACAGCCTGTGCCCAATTGTCACGGCTGCCCAAACAGCCACAACTGGCCCTACTACCACAGCCAAGGGAGTCCGTGCCCTCTGGACTCTTGCAACCTCCCACCAGGACCATTCCATAACTCCACAGCCCTGAAATTCCCCCTCTTCCAGGTCCCTCCTCCCGACTCGGTCAGGCCAACTGGAAGCATTTCTGACAGGAGCACCCCTACCCTTCCTCCTCAGCCAGTTTCCCAAAAGGAATTCATGACACCTCATCTTTGGAACCCCAGCAGACAAGCCAGTCCACTGCGCGTTTGTGCATGCATGCATCGGGGACTCTTAACTGCAACTGGATCAAGTCTTATTCTAGAACTGTGACCAGAAAAATGAGTTCCTGGCATCTCCAGTTGGAATCTGGAACAGATTTTCCCATAAAAAGCAGTATTATAGGTGATTTTAGGTTCTGTGGTACTATCAGAACTACAGCTCAGCTATATTGCTGGTTAAATCGATATTGAGGCGCTGCCCTGGGAACATAATTACCTTTTACAACACTGTCCTAATGAGAAACAAGATCCAAATGACAGCCTTAAGAATGAGTTTTTGGGGGCGCCTGGGTGGCGCAGTCGGTTAAGCGTCCGACTTCAGCCAGGTCACGATCTCGCGGTCCGTGAGTTCGAGCCCCGCGTCAGGCTCTGGGCTGATGGCTCAGAGCCTGGAGCCTGTTTCTGATTCTGTGTCTCCCTCTCTCTCTGCCCCTCCCCCGTTCATGCTCTGTCTCTCTCTCTGTCCCAAAAATAAATAAACGTTGAAAAAAAAAAAAAAGAATGAGTTTTTGGAAGCAACCTGATTTTAAGTTGGAAACTTTCATTCTATATTGAGCACCAATGATATAGTAGATGCTATGGAGTAAGTAGGAGGAAAAAATAATATTGTGACCGCTTTCCAAGAAGTTACAGTTTGTTTCGGAGATTTAACACATGAGAAACGACCAGCAAAGCCCTCTAAAAGCCATCCCAAACTTAGTGAGACGGACCAGTAAGTAAGTGCCTCTCAAGGTTGCAAAATTAAGCCCGCAAGTTTTCTTTCCTGTTGGTTGTTTACATCGGCTTCCAGACACCTGTCTCCAGAGGTCTTGTGGACACATGCTGTTCATAATTGCTCACAAGCTGTTTCCTGTGAACAGCAAAGGGGTAGGCAGGTATAGGAGGCAACTGTATTCAGCTGGCTACTTAGTAATGAGAGTAGGTGGATTCTGGAGCTTAGAAATTAACTGTAGGAGGGGCAACAGCCTGGTGGCTGCATAGAAACCCAGGGCTCCTTTCCATTGGCCTCATAAAGGGCCACCAAAGAGGCCCCACCACTGTGCTTCTCAATGTGTGGTCTGGGAACACCTTTGTTGGAGTCACCGGCGGGGGGCGGGGGGGGGGGTCACTTACTAAAAATGCTGATTCTCTGCCCACAACCCAGATCTTGCCATGAGGCTTGGGAACCTACATGATTGATAAACTCCCTAGCTGGTTCTTATGCTGATGCAGGTTTGCCACTGCTGTTCCAAAGAAAGCCACCCTAGAGATGCAAGAGTCTCGCGAAGATACTCAGGAGTATTTTCCCCTGGAAAGTTATGGGGGATCTGGCCACAGTCCTGAGCCCCTTACATACTCCACTTTGGTAAACTTGTGGAGGCCAGCCAAGCTTCTAGAAGAAAACAAACATGTTCAAATTGCTGGGCATGGAATGAGGGCTTTTGCACACTCTCCTAGCACTTTTTGGCTCTATTTCCATCCCGGGCACAGCACTGTGCATACACTGCGAACATGCCTAAGGCACGTGTTCTGAAACCCAGCGTCTGTTTTAAGAAAAATGAGGTTTTCAAGCAGGACCTCTTTGGAGTGGTACGGTGCCAAGTGAGATAGGGCCTCCCAGGTAGACTCTATCACGTGGAATATATGAGTGAATTTCCCTGGGACCAGAAAATGTAATTTGAATAAGATTACAGAACTCATACAAGAACATGGTGCACTCCTTGCTTGAGTCTCTTGCCATCAAGACCATCCTGCTGCCCTCCGTGACATTTGGGCTCCTTATCATTGACCTGAAGTCACTTAAATGCAAGTACCATGGCTTATTGGACGTTGTTTTTAATTATTCCAGGTGAGATCATTTCAGAAATGATATTGAGAGTGAGGGCCACATGCCCATGTGGCAGGATAATGTTGAGGTAAGAGTGGTTATGCCTGGCTCCCAACATTTACCCACCCATGCATGTTGTGTCTGTCACCTCCGGGAAGGGATACTGCTGCCCAGGCAAGGACGACAAAGGTGCAGACTCTTGGCTTCTCCCTTGTATAAGCCTAGGCCCAGGACTTAAACAGAAGCTTTGGATAAATGTGTAATTAGAGCTATTTTCCATTCCCTCCAGTACTATCCCTTACCCCCGGACTAGGGAAAGTTGCTCAGACTGAAACAAGGAAGATATCAATCCAGTCGAGTCCCTTCCCCACCACTGGTCAAACTCCAGCTGAGTTTGAGAATCTCCGTGGGCATGGAAGTTATAGTTTCCAGGTCCTAGGGCCTGCTAAAGCCTAGGGAACACAAAGCAAGTAATGAAGGGCCTTGAGCAGCCCCTGGCATCTGGTTAGGCCTCCAAAGAACAGCCAAGTATGTCCAGGGGCAGGAAATGGCTAAGAAATGAGCTTTTGGATGGGCGTCACGAGTTTGGATGGGACAACACACATCTCAGAGAATGTCAACCTGGGAAGATGCCTCCATCTCCCTTCTCCCTCCTCCAGTGCCTTAGAAGCGTAGCCACCTGGGACTTAGACACAGTCCTGGGAAGGTGGACAGGAAACCTGAATTGACTGAGATTTGGGTTTTACCACTCACTGGAATGAGCTCAAAATGGAAATGAAGCTCACATAGGTGCAAAAAGTTGAACGATCTCATCTTTCCCACCCATCCACATTTCTGTGTATTACTAGCTTTAGAAAACGACTAACTGGCACATAGGTGATGCTACAATACTCCTCATGTAGTTGAAGCCAACGTGCCGAGGTAGGAAAACCCATCAGCCTGAGGTCCGTTCAGAGCCCTAACCTGCCCCCTTGGTTCTTAGAGGAATCCAGAGAAGGAGCCAGGACTGTGCCTCGCACTCTGGATGATTCAACATCTGCTGGCATGGCTGCTTAGCTGCAGAACTTTAGAGGAGGCGAACTGTTGTATACCTTCTCCCCACCTGAAAGGGACTCCTGGAACCCAGCTAACGGGAAGAGGGAATGACCCCATCCTACACAGTGATGCTTCCATCATTGTCGGAAAAGCAGCATGAAAGGCCTTTGAAAGTAGAAAACATTGTAAATATGCTATCGAGGGACTCACTGAAGCCTGACGTGGTACTCTTAGGGTTCCAAAGCTATTCCCCCAATTAAAGCCTAGGATTTCCTAACTGAGATTCAAGGTTTTGATCGCGGCATTCACACTGACTCAAAGGTCTAAATACGCACCGTGTTCAACCACAGGCTGACCAGACGTGAATGCTCGAAGACTCCTCATGTATGTATCAAAATTATGGTTGCGTTATAGTTTCAGGACAGGACTACAAAGCTGTGTGCTCTGCTGGCATTTTCCCTCTTGGCTCAGAGCCTGGAGCCTGTTTCCGATTCTGTGTCTCCCTCTCTCTCTGCCCCTCCCCCGTTCATGCTCTGTCTCTCTCTGTCCCAAAAATAAATAAACGTTGGGAAAAAAAAAAAGTGTATTTATATTTTCTCCTGTCCTTCCCTTTTTGTCCATTCTTTTAAGTTTATTTATTCATTTTGACAGAGAGAGAGAAAGAGAGCATGAGCGGGAGAGGGGCAGAGAGAGGGAGAGAACGAATCCCAATTAAATTTCGCACTGTCAGCGCAGAGCCCGACTCGGAGCTCAAGGACACGAACCACAAGATCATGACCTGAGCTGAAATTAAGAGTTGGATGCTTAACTGAGCCACCAGACACCGTTTTGTTTTGGTTTTTTTTGTCTTTTCTTAAACCTATAATCCTTAAACCTATAAACTCAACAATAATTAGCATCTACTGAGTACTTATTAAATGCCATGCCCCCTTATAGCCTATAACACACATACCTAAGATCTCCTCTTTGCCTGAATCTATCAAATCCTTCCCCTGTAAAGGGTGTGTCTGTCAGGCGCCACGTAGACCCCAGATTCCCCCTCCTCCTACCAGCTATCTATCTAGGGAACATGCTCAAGTCTCCATTTTATTTCTTTTTAAAATGTTTTATTTTATTTATCTATTTATTTATTTATTTATTTATTGAGAGAGAGTGAGAGAGCGAGCAAATCAGGGAGTGGCAGAGAGAGGAAGAGGTAGAGAGAAATCCCAAGCAGGCTCCGCACTGTCAGCACAGAGCTGGATGCAAGGCTTGAACTCAAGAACTGTGAGACCACGACCTGCGCTGAAACCAAGATTGGACGCTTAACCAACCAAGCCACCCAAGTGCCCTATCAAATGCTCCATTTTTCACGTCATGTGTTGGGCCAGTGAGCTTCCTTTCTTCCCATGCCATGACAGTTCAGTCAGAGCCCATATTTGCTTCCAACGGTCAGAATGTTCCCACGATGGCCTTCTGACGTTTCTTCTCCTTCTGTGTATAACTCTGCGTGCGTGTGTGTGTGGGTGGGTGTGCGCGCGTGCGCGGTAGAGTGCACCAGTTCCCATTTTTTTCCAAAAACTTTCTTTGAAAAACAAACAAAAAACGAAGCACTTTCATCCTGGCTAAGTCTGTCAACACTGAGCGACCTCAGTGGGCCCTTCATTCTATTTCACCCTCATCCTATCCCTCTCCTGCTCTCCCAGACAACACCCAATTGCACCATGCTCACTCTTAGTTGATGATCTTGCTTCCTAAGTGACCCGGCACAGGGAGGCAAGCAGAATAGAACTTCTGAGACTCTCAACACCACATCCACCCACCTACCTCTGTCTGGCCCATGGAACCCTCCCTCCCACGGGGCACTGTGGAGAAGAAAGTATTCTCTGGCTGGGCTTACCCCTTCCCTGGGCACTTCTTTCCATTTTCCCCACCTACCCAGAGACATTGCTTCTCCGAATCTCCCCGTCTCCTGACGAGGAGCAACTCTGTCTTCCACCTCTGTATTGGATTGATTCCAACGCCACAAAAATAAAGCATTCTAGCTTCCTTATTAAAAAAGCACTATCTACCCTCTAGACAGTGCCCATTTCTTTCCTGATCTTTGAGGCAAAACCTACTCTCACGGTCTGCACTCGCTCCACCCTAACCCTCCCTTTAATACCATGGAATCATCCAGTCAGGCTTGTTTCTACCCACAATTCCATCAAAATCACTTACCTGCAGACAATGCAAATGGCCTTACATTGTTCACCACACTGGACAGCGTTCAGGAGCATGTGACGCCACGGGTCGCTCTCTTTTGCACACATTACTGGCTTGGTTTCCAGCATGCAGCAGGCTCTGGTTTTCCTCCTTCTTTCTGGTTGGTTCTGGTCAGATCTCTCCTATCTCCACACTTTCTAAACCACTGTTTTTCAACACTTAGCAGGCAAAACAATCACCTGGAGGGCAATCACCCTTGTTATGAAGGGCCCCACCCCAGGAGTTTTTGGTTCAGTAGGTATGGGCTGGCCCAAGAATTTGCATAGCAGATTCTCAGGTTGCTGTTGATCCATAGTGCCAGTGCCTAAGCTCTTCTATCATTATTCACTTCAGTGATGCTATTATGTTCTTCCAGTTTCAATATTTCTACATGCTGAAAACTCCCAAATTTGTATTTCCAGGCTGACCTCGCCCCTGACCTCCAGAGTCGCATAGCCACCTGTCTGATTTACCTCCTGGTTTGGATGGCTGATAGGCAACACTACCTTAATATGTCCAACCTGAGCTCCTCAGAGTCTCTCCCAGACCCTCCCCCTTCCGTGGCTCTCTCCTCAGTCAGCAGCAACTTCAATCTTCTAATTGCTCAAGTCAAAAACCTGGGAGCCATTCGGGATTTCTCTCTGTTTTTACACTCCACTCAATCCTTCAAATAACCATATTAGCTTTAAAGTAAAAATATATCTAGAATTCAGCCAGTTCTCACCAACTCCAGTGCTGCCACCTTGATCCAAGCCAGCACGATCTCCTTACTGGATTAATATAATCACTTCTTAACTGGTCTTTCCTCTTACACATTCTTTACAATCTATTCTTAACAAAGCAATTAGAACGATCTGGCTGGCCCCAAACCCTGTGGCTCCAGTACAGCATCGTCTAATGGCGCTCCCAGGACGAGAGGAGGTGCTTTCTGGTGCCATCGCTACTGGAAACATTTCTATGGCCTGGCTTAAGCTTTTCTAAACTCCATTTGTATGTAGTGGTTTTTTGTTATTTTCTTAAATTTATAGCAAGCAACTGCCACGTCATTAATGTGTTAGTTATAAGGCAACAAACTCTACTGTAAAAGGACCAGCAAAGCGTAATTCCTATGTCATAGCAATTGTACTTAGAAAATATGTTAGGCTAGCCTTCAAGTGCAATCTCCTTACTATCATCAAATTTGAACTTGGGTCTAGTAGTTAAGAGTGTGAGCTCTAAAGATGGAATGGAGGGCTCAAATCTTTGCTCTCCTATTACCGTAAGCAAGTCACCCTTAACTCTCGTCATCTGGTTGTAAGGTTGTGAATTAATATAAAGGATGGAGAACAGTACCTAGCACATAACTGGCAGTGTTCCATTACAGTTAGGATGGTTAGCTACTGTTTACTTCAGAATACTGAGACACAAAAACTAAAGGGGCCCTATGAAAAATGGCGTTCACTCCTTTTCAAAATGGCGCTCACTCCTTTTCCTGCTTCTATTCTTGCTAGGACCTGACACACATCTTATAGAAGAGAGAATATCTGTCCTCCTTGTAAAGGTCAAGAAGTTAATGATTTCTTTGGAGTCTTCCAGCACAATCAATAACATTATAACATCGATAAGGGGCAAGTGGGTAAAGGTCATCATGAATATTTTCCAAGACACTTGACTCATCAAGACCCCTGACTCCAGGGCAGAAGTCACTTACAGAGAGGATTGTGGAAGACCAGAATCCCCAGTAAAAACCCCAGACCCCAAGCAAAGACAAGACTCACTCTCTTTTCCTTTCTGAGTCTCTCACTCTGTATCTGCGTTCTATGTCTTTAGTAAACTCTGATCTCACTTCCTCTCAGCTTGTGTTTGAGGTCTATCCTACATGAAGCCAAGAACCCTCTTGGCTGGTCCTCTGGGACCCTCTCTGGGTCCTCAGACCCAGCCAGCCTGCACCAATATTGCCCAATGTCTTGTGTATCTTTTTACACTCACTGTTTGGCAGACCAGATTTTTCAGGCATAAGAGAGAATTTTAGTTGAATTTAGCCATGGAAATGTTAACTGTCTCAAAAGAGGGAGCTTACAGGCCAGAAAATTATTTTTAAATGAATTATTGGGTAGGAAACAACCAGCATTCTCTCCCATGTGATACCCTTTCCTATGTATTGTCAAAGGAAGATTCTTTGTGTGTTTCACACACTTTCTTCTCTGACAGCTCCTCTTATGCCTGCCTGGCATACAATGGATATGCATCTGTATGCACAGACAGGAGGGATCTACTTTCAAATGGGTTCTGCTGCTTCGACAATGCACGTGAAAGCATAACTCACTTACACAGGGTTATGGAAAGCCTGACTCCTTCAAGGTCAGCCCTCAGAGTCCTTTGATGGTGCATGGCTAGCCCTTCACCTGGGCTGACTTCGCCTATGGCAAAAGTTTGATTGACACTTACTGCCAAGGTGGTTGTTACCAAAGCATATGTTTGTTCTATAGCCCAGTAGTTGAAAGCTACTTTGCCCAGGATGCCAAATAAAGCTGCAGATACCAACAGGAGGACACACAAAAAAAGGCTTTGCTCCATCTCTTGACTTACTAGACCTTTATCTTATCACTATTTTTCAAGAGTGAGCAGAGAGTGAACTGAAATGAGCAGCCAACTTTGGAAAACTCATTTTTCTCTACCTCAAGTTTATGTTACTTCTCTGGCATTTCCAAACCATACTAAAAAATTGCGGGACCTCACCGACTGGTTGCCGGGTCAGTGTGAGGCCATTCACTCAGTGTTGGGAGTAATCAACCACCCTCTGGGAAGCAGAGTCCCCCAATCCTTCTAGGACTGAGGCTTCTTTTTCTCATTGCTTTCCTAGACACCAACATCCATAACTATACACATGCCTGAAATGTGCAATGTATGTTCTATTCCATATAGACCACCTACTTAATAATATTACTATTAATAATGGTAGTACTGGGGCGCCTGGGTGGCACAGTCGGTTAAGCGTCCGACTTCAGCCAGGTCACGATCTCGCGGTCTGTGAGTTCGAGCCCCGCGTCGGGCTCTGGGCTGATGGCTCGGAGCCTGGAGCCTGTTTCCGATTCTGTGTCTCCCTCTCTCTCTGCCCCTCCCCCGTTCATGCTCTGTCTCTCTCTGTCCCAAAAATAAATAAACGTTGAAAAAAAAATTAAAAAAAAAAAATAAAAAAAATAATGGTAGTACTATTTACTGGCTCCTGACTCTGCCTCAGACCTTATGCCAAGGGCTGGCTTCGTGGGCATGTCACTAAGTGCAGTTGTACATAGTCCCGTAATCAGAAGAGTTCTGAGGGTTTAATGATTGCTGAGTTTTTAATAATTTTATCTTTGAATTTTCATTTTGTAAGTGAAGTCCACTGAGATAAAGGAACACACACCAGGACCTTATAGACTCAACTCAAACATCTTTCTGCTGCCTACCATCTCCCTGTCTCCCCATTGATTGGTTCTAAGCCACTCAATCCTCTGCTCCCTAGTGCCCAGGACCCTGCCCAGCCTGTCTATCCCCGTATCACAACCGCTGAGACCTCCACCCCTGGCATAAAGAGTAGGCTCAAGTGCAAGTGCCTCATGGTGCCTTAGAAAGGGGCATGCCACCCTGGCTGGCAGCCCCGTGAACATTCATCAGGTGACTCTGTTAGAGAGAGTTTCTTGCCCACCCTGATCTAATTACTGAATCTCTTAGAAGAGTTTGCAATTCTTTTTAGGGATCGCCTGTCTGCCATGGGTTGGATAGTAGGTCCATGAGAAGGAGAGATTCCTGGTCTAATTTCCATACCTCCAGGTGACAGCTTATAGGAAGGGCATCCAGGCATCCAGTGGGCCATGTGCAGGTACCAGGTCATAGAAAGGGGCTCATGGATATCTGTAAGAGCCTATAGTCACCCAGGATGTATCCTACGCTCAGACCCACAGAAGAAAGGAAAAAATGTTGTATTTTAGTATCTTTGGTGGTAATTTTTCCTGTTTTTTGAACAAGGGAGCCTGCATTTTCATTTTGCATTCAGCCTTGCAAATTATGTGGCCAGTCCTGTTCCTTTTAATTTAATGTGACTTGTGGTCACAAAGCCACCAGTGATGGAGGTTGTATTTTTCTTATTATTTTATTCTCATCATGATAAGTGTACCCATTTATCCTCACCCTCTATACCCCGCAGCCCCCCACTCCCCTCCCCTCCAGTAACTATCAGTTCGTTCTCTATGGCTAAGAGTCTGATTCTTGGCTTCTCTCTCTCTCTCTCTCTCTCTTCTTTTCCTTTGCTCGTTTATTTCTTAAATTCCACATGAGTGCAATCATGGCATTTGTCTTCCTCTGACTGACTGGTTTTACTTAGCGTTACACTCTCTAGCTTAATCCACGTTGTTACAAATGGCAAGATTTCATTTCTTTTGTTTGTTTTGAATGTTTATTTTTGAGAGAGAGAAAGAGAGTGAGCACGAGGAGGGAGAGGCAGAGAGACAGAGACACACACACACACACAGAGAGAGAGAGAGAGAGAGAGAGAGAGAGAGAGAGAGAAACACAGAATCTGAAGCAGGCTCCAGGCTGTGAGTTGTCAGCGCAGAGCCCAACATGGGGCTCAACCCCACAAGCTGTGACATCATGACCTGAGCTGAAGTCAGACGCTCAACTAACTGAGCCACCCAGGTGTCCCAAGATTTCATTCTTTTTATTGTTCAATAATAATATGATGGAGGTGGTATAATAAACCCACACAGGCCCACTAAGAACTGCTGTTAACTCTGCCACCCTCTTCTTGAGCCATGGCCCAATGGTTTGTACAGTATTCTTCTCAGTTGTCTTAACCCTGACTCTTTGTAAGGCTTGAAGTGTCTTCTCATTTTTATGCATCATAAAATCTATTCATATATCATTTGTAAGTGGAGATTGATAAAAGTGACCATTTGGCAAGGTGGGGAAGGGAATACAATGGCATTTCAGCCATAGGAATAGATGAGAATAATCAAAAAGGTACCATGATGTTCCAAAAGCAAGAAAGCTCCTTGGAAGTCGTGGCTCTTTCAAACTGCACCCAAGTGCATTGCCAACTGTCAGAAGCACTGCTTGAGCAGATGGGCAGGTGCAAAGTCATGATGAGGAGGAACACAACGGCAATACTGTGCCAGCCACAGTTTTCTCTCAAGGTGTCCTATTCATCTGTTAGATAGCTAAGCCTTTTTATTAAGCATCTTAGAGTCTTCCTCATCTATTTAAAGCATTCAGATTTTACATTTCTGAACAGATGGCAAAAATGGAGTAAATGTGAATGTTGTCGGGTATGTGGGGAAGCAGGATGTGGGTGATGAAGCCAAGGAGAGTTGACAATATTGAGAGCAAGAATGAGAAGGGGCAGCCATGGATGGCCAGCTTTTCTTACTCCCTTCTTGCTTCACTCATGCTTTATCTATGTTCCATTTTTCAACTTGGTGAGATCCATATGCAATAAATAAAATTTTGAGCTCTAAATGTGGATTGATGAACATGTTGAGATCTCACTCTGGAGAACTGCTAATAGAGGCAGGAACCCTGTTACTTGTGGATGCTCGCTTTCCACAGCCTTCCCTGGAAAAGTACGGGGTAAAAGAAGGATGGGAGGCAGAAAGAAAGACTTGCTCAGTCTGTGCTGCCTCGTGGCAAGAAGGAGAGTTTGCTTTCGCGGAGATTTTGTGAAATTGGACAAAAACTGAATTAGGGGGTAGCGCTGCATTCTCTCAGAAAGGATAAATTCAGCATGCTTTGGGCTTTTGTTTAATAAGCATTTAACAAAATTTGACATCCATAATCAAACCTCTTAGCAAACTAACAACAGAAGAAAGCTTTTGGTAAATCATCTACCCAAAAAAATCTAGAGTTAACATCATACTGAAAAATCACAATGAACGATTCCTTCGAAATTCAAACCGAAGCAAAAATGTCTATCTTCATGACTTCTATTCAAAATTGTGCAGAGATCCTAGCCACTGAAAAAGAAATATAAGGCACATGGATCAGAAAGGAAAATGTAAAACTCCTTTTCTCGGCAGACAACATCATTGTATACACAGAAAATCCCGAGTCATCTATTAAATACTGACTAGAACTAATAACTGAATTTAGTAGATTGCAGAACATAATACTGAAATGCAAGAATCAATTGTATTTCTACATAATAACAAACAAAATAAAATTGAACTTCCATTTAATAGCATCAAAAATTAAATACATAAAAATTTAGCAAAAGACATACCATATCTTTATATTGAAAACTATAAAATATTGCTACAGAAATTAAAGAAGGCCTAAATAAGTGGAGAAGCTTAAAGTTTTCAGGAACCAGAGGACTCAATAATTTGAGAACTGTCCTCATAGTATTCCATAGATTCAGTGCAGCTCAAATCAAAAGCCTCCAAGACTTTTTATAAAAATGGAAATGTCTTTTAAAAATCTATATGGAAGTGCAAAAGATCTAGAATAGCCAAAGAAAGAGATCTTTTTTTTTTAATAGACAAAGAAATCTTAAAGAAGAAAAGCAAAATCAAAAGCCCTTCACTTATGTTTTGTCCCCTTCCCTATTTTTAAATTATTTTTGCTTCCCTTCCCTTTTGTTCATCTGTTCTGTGTCTTAAATATGGAGAACAGACAGGGGGTTACTGGAGGGGTTGTAGGAGGGGGAATGGGCTAAATGGGTAAGGGGCCATTACTTGGATGTAAATTTCAAAATTTTTTTAAATTAAAAAATAAAAAAGACCTTCGCTGTCTGATTTCTAGATCTACTTTAAGTCTACAATAATCAAGATATTCTGATACTGGCTTAAGGATAGACTAACAGATTAAAAGAACAGAATAAAGAATTTAGAATTAAGCCTGCATGTATATACATATGATTTTTACAAAGTTGCCAAAACAAGTCTATGGGGAGGCTGGCTTCACAGTGATGCAAAGCCTTTAGCAAACACATGCTAGGAACATGGAACTCAACCTTGTAGTTCTGAATGGATCCTGTGGAATCAGTCTTTAACCATGGCCTTTCTCCTATGTCCCTCTTTGCTAGTTGTCCCCAGGGGCCCTGGATCTGCATATCCAATGCTCACCAGATCCCATCTCTATGACTACTCCCATCACCTGCCTAGTCAACCAGAACCAGTTTTGGCACCTCTCTTTTCCAGCCCTAGGCAGAGAAAGTCCCCAGGTCACCCCTTTGTCCTTCACAAACACCTCTTCCCTCTAAGTGGACACGAGAAAAAGGCTCTGAGAACTGGGCTTTTAATTCAAGTGTTATCACTCTCTTGCAGCATTTCCTCTTGTCAGAGAAAATTCTTTTTCTTTTTTAAATGTTTACTTACATATTTTGAGAGGAGAGAGACGCACACACAGGTGGGAGGGGAGGAAGAGAGAGAGAGAGAGAGAGAGAGAGAGAGAGAGAGAGAATCCCAAGCAGGCTCGGTGCTGTTAGCTCAGAGTCTGAAGCGGGGATCCATCCCATGAAGCATGAGATCATGACCTAAGTTGAGATCAAGAGTTGGCCCCTTAACTGACTGAGCCACCCAAGTGCTCCTAGAGACAGAACATTCTTTATCACCCTTCTGCAGTATTTCCCTATAACGTGTACCCAAAAGCTACAAACAAGAGAGATAGGAGGTGAAGAATGGGAAAATGTTTAAATTAAAACTTTGAACTTGAACCTTCAAGTTTACTGGCGATTCCTTTGAAGAGAAACTGTAGATCCTTTCTCTTCGCAAGCCCTCATAAAAAGTCTCATACCTTGTACTACTGAGAAGGCCGATAAATTCAGAAGCCAGCCCAGGGTTCTTTGCATCCGTCCTGACTGAAGCAGGGCGTGCCTCTCAGCAAGTTAGGTGCTGGGGGAAGAAAATAGGAACCCCGATGGCCTTCTTTTCCCCTTCCTTTGCCATAATTAAAACCTCCAATTCGCAGATTGTCAGACTAAACCGCACACTTTCTAGAAGAGTGGATTGATCATTTGTAATTATTTACAGGTAAATGGTTAAGAGAAATAGAATGTCGTCTCTAGTTTCAGAAATATTTCCAAGAAGCTGTTATGTTTTGCCTTTGTCCCTGAGAGTGTGTGAGCTTCTTTACTTTTGACTTTCGAGAAGTTCTGCTCTCTTCTGAGTCCCTAGGTTGCATCTGAGCTCCTCTCTGAAGTCAGTAGTATCTCCTTCAAAACAACATCAGTCAAGTTCCTTCCATGGGTGGAGTTGGCTAGGGGGCCTGACAACCAGTGAGGAGTTCTCTGAAAAATAAGCACATCCAGAGTTTCCTGGTTGGAATCCTTCTGTGGAAACCCTGGCTCCTCTCTCTCTCTCTCTCTCTCTCTCTCTCTCTCTCTGTTGGAAGACAATTTATGGCAGTCAGCAAAGCAGCCAGAAAAAAGTTCAGGTTTTCTCTCTCCCATGCACATAGCATGATCACTTGGATTAAGTGAAGACTATGTTTTGTTTTCCATTTGGCCAAACTCGAACGCATGGGAAAACCAAACACGCGTGGGGGAGGGGGAATGATACGGAGCAAGTCAGCAAAGAAAGACAGCCTTCAGGTGGCAGGTTGGCAGGCTGCCCTGTTCCGCGTGCCAAATCTGAAGGCACTGACCGGGTGGCAGCTGCCAGGCTGTTTCTTAAAGTGGGACGAGCTAAAGAGTGAGGTTTTGTCTTCCGGTCTGATTTTCTTCTCTAAGCTGCAGTGCGAGGAGAGTTGGGGTAGAGCTGGAAGGTGGCTTTTGGTTTGTTAGTGTGTGGACATTCCAGTTTAGAGCCAATGCTCAGGGGCCCCTGAGTGGCTCAGTCGGTTGGGCGTCCGACTTCGGCTCAGGTCATGATCTCACGGTTCGTGAGTTCGAGCCCCATGTCAGCTCTGTGTTGACAGCTCAGAGCCTGGAGCCTGCTTCAGATTCTGTGTCTCCCTCTCTCTCGGCCCCTCCCCTGCTCAAGCTCTATCTCTCTCTCTCTCTCTCAAAAATAAATAAACATTAAAAAACAAAAATTTAGAATCAATGCTCAGTACCAAACCAACTCAGAATGCACCAGGAGAGCCAGCCACAGTGCATCCTACGAGTTCTTTTGAATATTAAGCAAAAGTTCATAAGACTCCTGATATCATGTATCGCTATCCTTTTCCAACGGGCAAGAGAGGGAAATGGTTCTTTCAGAACGTATAGTTATCTGAATCAAATAAAATGGCACTTATCCAGAGGCTATTGTCTCATAAGCCAAACCATCTGGCTCACTGCTGAGAAACCAGAAGTAAGGGTTTTCACTACCTAAAAATTCATATGACATAGTACATGCACTGAACTGCGTGAGGTGAGTCATGGAGTGGACCTTTCCATCTCTGTTCAGAGCTTATTTACTGATGTTGTAAACATGTTCCTACTTAGTTTTAAGTTTCATTGGTGTGGAAGATGGGAAGAAGGCAAGCAAGAGAGAGAAAACTAGACAAGACAGGCAACACCTGACAAGCTCCAGGAGGGACAGATGGGGTCCGTTTTATTCACTGCCAAAGTCCCTAGTAGAATACTAGTCGTCATAGATTAGGTGCTTGCAAATATTTGCGGAGTTGATTAACGAGAGCAATGCAAAGCGTTGGTTTTTAGGGACAGTCTGTTAGGGAACAGTAGAAAAAAGGAGAAAAAGAAGAGGGGGGGAGCAGAAGGTGGGGTCCTCGTAAAGCACACTAGTCAAGAACCGTTTGAGCGGCATCCAAAATTCTGCATACTTTGAAAGTTCTTGAGAACGTCATTGTCTTACAGCTCAGATGATGAAGATGATGATGGAATGATGGGCATTTATCATAAGCCTAAATCATCAAGACATCAAAAAAAATAGCAAGTAAAATCATCCCCTTTCCAAGGCACAGAAAGACAAAATATCTGGAAAATAGTTTCCAAAAATATGATTGTAATTGTTTTAAAATTTAAATTTCTAGAATTTAATATTTTCTATATTTTATTTATTTATTTACTTACTTACTTATTTATTTTGAGAGAGAGGGAGGGCATAAGTGAGCAAAGGGCAGAGAGAGAGGGACAGAGAGAGAATCCCACAAGGAGCAAAGAAGGAGACAGAAGAGAGAAGCAGGGCTCACCCGAGGCGGGGCTGGAGCTCACCGACGTGGGGCTCGAACTCACAAACCGTGAGATCGTGACCTGAGCCGAAACCAAGAGTCTGACACTTACCCGAGCCACCCAGGCACCCCTAAGATTTTTTGAATTGTAAATTGCTACGCTCACAAACACCAAATACAAGTTACCACAATGACAACAGATTAACAGAGCTGATAGAGAAGTTATTATATTAGCAGAGGCGCACAGAGTATCTGCTGCTCTCTCGTCATCCGCTTGCATGGAGCTAGAAGGATCACACCCTCTGATAGTCACACACCCCTGGCACTTTGTAGTTGCAGCTCAACATAATTTGACTGACCTCTAAGAGAGGTGAACAGTGCTGTGACCCACATGGGACCCAAAGGTTTCTCCGAACTTTGCATATGTAGAGCAACTTTCCAAAAGAATTCTCTAACCAGTGTGAGAAATCATGTGGTTTCAAAGGCCAGGGGCTTAAAAATGGGGGAACCTAGGGGCGCCTGGGTGGCGCGGTCGGTTGAGCGTCCGACTTCAGCCAGGTCACGATCTCGCGGTCCGGGAGTTCGAGCCCCGCGTCGGGCTCTGGGCTGATGGCTCAGAGCCTGGAGCCTGCTTCCGATTCTGTGTCTCCCTCTCTCTCTGACCCTCCTCCATTCATTCTCTGTCTCTCTCTGTCTCAAAAATAAATAAACGTTAAAAAAAAATAAAAAAAATTAAAATGTTTTTATTTATTTTTGCGACAGAGAGAGACAGAGCATGAACAGGGGAGGGGCAGAGAGAGAGGGAGACACAGAATCGGAAGCAGGCTCCAGGCTCTGAGCCATCAGCCCAGAGCCCGACGCGGGGCTCGAACTCACGGACCGCGAGATCGTGACCTGGCTGAAGTCGGACGCTCAACCAACCGCGCCACCCAGGCGCCCCAATAAAAACATTTTTTAAAAAATGGGGGAACCTACCCAAAGTTAAGCCACAGTCTTGGCTGGCTTCATGATTGCTTTGGGCTTTGCTTTCTCTGAGAAATGCCGAGATATTTGAAAGGAATTTCGAGAAAAAAAAAATCAATGTTAAAAATATCTATGGATTATTTTGAACTTCTGGAAAGAGTAAGCAGAAATCCTAAGAAGAACCCAAGATCTCCATAGATCACAGAGGGGCAAATACGTTACGTGTCCATTGTTACTGGGGTACCATCAAGTCTGTCTGTTGACTCTCCAAGAGTTTCACGTCTCAAAGAGACAGACGTGGAGCAGAATGAAGGAAAAAGCAATATAAAAAACTAACTTCCTAATTAGCAATTTTATACGAATTTATCCTGTGTATACTTACATATGACCTAAAAACACCCTTTGGAAAATCTTACAAGTCAAGAGCTTACTTGTCTGAAATGGAACGAGAAGAAACGGAACTGGAAGAGTAAGAGGGTGCCTGTGCCTCTGGGTGAGCAGCCCAGCCCGTTTCGGCTTCAGGATTGTTGTGAGAGAGAGGCAGAGAGTGGAGACCAGCTTCCTGGGAGCCATCCTTGTAGGAACCTGGGAGGCTAGAACAGAAGGACGAAAGCGATTGCAGGCGTCTTAGAAGTGACATCCCGTCACCTGACTCTGGGAGGGAAGGAGCAGGTCCTTGGTACCGGGAGCACCGAAAGAATGGTTGGAAATATTGTAGGTCTCTGTTTGCTTTGATCTGCCGGCACTGTCTTTCCTCGGTAAGAGTGTCTCTCACATTCCACGTGGAACTGGAGGGGCTGATCATGGGTTCTTTCGGTCTCAGTTTGAAATACCTAGAACAAGACCCTGATACAAGAATTCAGGTTCATGTAGTTTATTTGGTCAGACAATACCAGCAGACAATGGTGAGAGCATAAGAACCTGAGACAGGAGAGGGAAGGAATCCATTAAACGCTGTGTCTTTAAGCTAACATACACTGCCCAAATAAAGCTCACACTTGCCGGGGAACTCGGGGGGAGCAGCATAGATAGAGCCTGAGATTCAGAGTTAGCACACACAAAAGGCAAGAGAACTGAAGTCGTTACACAACCTAAGGGCAAATCCCAGGAACTTCTGGTCTGCCTTGCGTAAAGCCCAGGTGAAACCTTGGATGTGTGGCAGGCGAGCACCGCAAGAGTCATCTGGGAGTGGTTAAGCAGTGTATCGCAAATTCAAAGTGGGGTTGGGGGGACACTGTGACAACGGGTGGCCCAGGCAAGGTAGAGGACGCCTTGGAAGGGAACCCGGAGAATGCAAAACTCCATTCCATTTCTCCTTGTAGAGGATGACCCTTGAGAGCCAAGGAGAAAGAAAGTAATTGTTTCCAATTCCTGAAATCTTGAGAGAACACAGCCGATGACACCAGGAGGAAGTAGCCCAGGGAGCGTAGATCAGCTTCTTGAATCGGGCAGGAGAGGTGGGGCAGCGCAGGCCTGGGGGGATTGGGGTGCTTGCTGCATGGAGGCGTATTTGCAGGCTGTGGAGGTTCAGAGCAGAGCCAGGCACCTGCCGCATGGCGCAGCCAAGAGGCTACCCCGAGCCCCACCCCAGGGACTGGCTGGGCATTCCGGGTACAAGGTGCAGAGCTCAATCGCCGGAAGGGGTTTCTGTGCCTCCTGGTGGAAGACACCAGAGGATCAGCAGTGGCAGAGGATGCTGATGGCATGCTCGCTTTGGGCAGGACGCACCATACGAGCTGCAGGTAGAGACCAGTGCAGAGGGGAGGGGTCCGGGAACACCGGCTCCCAGAGGCCAACCGCAGAATCATCAGAAATTGTGAGACAGTCATTCAACGGAGCCGTTACTAAAAACACATGACTAAGTAATGACTTATATTAAAAACAAAGAAAACATACCCACTCAAAAGTCATCGTTTCCGTTTTTTTTTTTTTAATATATGAAATTTATTGTCACATTGGTTTCCATACAACACCCAGGGCTCATCCCAAAAGATGCCCTCTTCAATACCCATCACCCACCCTCCCCTCCCCCCCACCCCCCATCAACCCTCAGTTTGTTCTCAAAACAGTCATCGTTTCCTAGTTGATTCACCATGTCTGACTGTCATCTATGTTCTTGAGATGATTTCACGCTTTTGTATCCGCACGGTGGAAATACTACCGGCGGAGCGCCAGCGCCCGTCTCTTCTGAACTCTCGTGTTCAGGCATGGCGTGTTGTAGTTCCAAAGCCTCCAGGCTCAGAGGGAAAACTACAAATCGGCGGATCAGACCTTAACATACCGTTTCGTTCATTGTGATGAGATGAAAAACGTGCCGAAAAATGTTAATCGTGCAAATTCAGTGGAAAAGTGGATTGTACCTGTAGCCCTTACGTGGCGAGTAGCACACATGGAGGGGATATTCCTCCAGGGCCGGCAAGCCACAATTCAGCCAAGAAGGCTCCCACATCACCGACCAAAGCGAAGTTCAGTGCGTTTTTGTCCTTTCGCTTTCCTCATACCCCACGGAAAGGAAGGTCTCTGTCCACATTCGTGTAGGAACTATTATTCGTTCATTGCAAGCAACTGAAAATTGGTTGCAACCATAGCTTGACTACAGATACCAAAGTTCAGCAGAATAACAAAAAGCATTCTGTGAGAATAAATTGGCTTCATGGAATTTAGGGGGAAAAAAAGGATGTTTTTCATTTATCATTCTTTGTAAATCATGCTCTACCTATCCTTTTTGTCAGTAAGGTGCAGAATAAATTTACCTAGGTACGCACACACATGCATTTTTTTCTGGGGAGCTGATGGTTAACCATTTACCAGCGCACCAGTGGGGTTGGGTCGCCATATTCTCTCTGGCCCTCCCACAAAAGCAAAGGAGGTTGCTTAAAAAGGGAGCTCCGTTTCTGCCCAGCATGGAGTATGTGTCTTTGTAGAATAAGAACATTCCGAGTATTTATGACACAGTTATGAAGACCACGGTGGGTGAGAGACCCCAGCAGATGCAGGACTAATTGTGGGAGAGATTGGTGCCCCCACCCATGCCCCACATTTGCACATTCCCTATCCCCTGGATTTTTTCTTCGGGCTTTAATTCAAGTCACATGTGTAACTTGAGAACCTATAAATTACAAAGGGTCTTTCAAACAAGGTTAGTATGTAAATATAAAATATAACATTAAATTCCCATCATTAATATTGAAGAGTAAGTCAATATTTGATAAAAATCACCTCAGGGGAGTGTGCCTTTCTGCCTGGTTTTATGCCTTGCAGACTTAATCAATTATTATTTAATTACCCGGTTAAATGTCATGGCTTACAAAGCAGGGATTATATTAATAATAACACGAGGTTTGTTTTAAACCGGCCCATACATTAGATAGAGCTGATTTTGTTTTACCATCTCACGGAGCACAGAATTGACATTATTCTTCTGCACCTGGTTTTGAATGAATTGCTTCTATTTAAGCTTCCCTCCCCCCCCCATTTCCTTCTCCCTTTTAAAAAATCTTCCTCCTATATTTGTCCTATTTTTCCAGTCTTTCAGCTATTCTCCACCCCACCCCTTCTTCCCCACTGTGGGAGTCTTAATTCCATCGTAAATCAAATACCTTAACAAAGGATTGTGCCTTAAACACAGTAACGCAAAATAGATGCTGGGTCACAGAGAACAATCTAGTTTCAAAGGAAGGTGGTGTGCCACGCAGAGCAGTTTCCGAGCCAACACCTTCTGACTGAATGGTTTGCTGTTTAATTGTCTCTATAAAGTTGCTATGGCAACCGTTCTATCAGAAGGATTTGTTGGCACCTAGATGGACTTTATTTCTCTGACATTCAAAGAGGAGGGTGAGGACAAAGTCTAATGAGAGGACAGAGTGACAATAAATCTCTCCCCTTTCAGCTTTACCATATTGGACCAACACTTGGGGTGTTTTGAGCATGGCCCTTTGTCCATGAGAGCGGTAGAGTCTCTCTCTGGAGGGGAGTTGAGAGCGGGGAAGGAGGAGACCCGGGAGGGTTGGGGAGAAAGCTAGAGGGACAGCTGAAACATGGCGGGCCCCGCAGGCCTTTTGTTCTCCACCATCTGTGTGCTGTGGTTTTGGGAGTGGAGCCAAAGGAACGTTACCTGTATTGTGCCTCTCAGAGCTGGGGCGTGGCCGCCAGTCCTGCCTCAGACACAAGGGCCTCGCATACAATGACAGGGCCATAAGGGTCTGGCAAATAAACTATTTGAACATTTGGTTTTATGAATATTGAGTAAAATTCTTCAAATAAATTATGAAAATGAATCGAGGCGAACAGACACCTGAATCCCATTGCAAGCCTAGGGCCACTGATTTGTAATGCAAAGTGTATTAATAGTTACATAAATGAGAAATACTTTTCAAAATAACTGGTGAGCTTGAAAAATTGGTGCACTAAAAGGAGTACTAATTATGATTGCTCTTAAGGAACGCCGGTGCCTACAACGTCCAGCCACAGAGTTGAATGGGACATATGCCAAACATACGCACAGAGTGCCTTTTCACAGACAGAAAATAAAAATCCCATTCTGCAGGTCTGAAAAATTAGAATTCACAAAGTATCCTAGAGCCCTTCGGGAAGTGAGTTTGGCAATAGAAAATCCTTACAACTCCGAATAACCTCAGACTCAGTAGTTCGCCTCTACTAATACGTCTTAAGGTAACAATTACAGATATAGGTCAAGTCATACCAATAGCCATAGGAGAGTGGTTAAAATACATCCTGGTATACCCATGTAACAGAGTGCTTTGTAGCTATTAAAAATGAGTATAATAACAATGTAGTATGGAAGGAAAAAAATAGGTTACAATGGAATTATATGGCTGCTTCTGATTTCAAGAGCGTCTCTGTACATTAAAAACTGTTGAGATACAATATAGGATTGATGACTGTTGGCTTCATGAAGCAAAAGGACAGGTGATTTTATTTTCTTTATTGTGCTTACTTATGTTTTCTGGGGTTTCAACAATAAATATGTTTTCCTGCTGTACTGAAACAAAGCAAATATACTCTTTTTACATGTCTGTCCGTCAATCACTTATGCAATTCTTATCCAAGTTATTTTAGGAGAAGGAAAATCCTGGCCAGACATTCCAGCCTCATGCGTCCTGATAAGCTCATAGCCACTCTGGGAATTAATGGGACACAGATGTCCAGGTTCTCTTGAGTACAGGGAGAAGTGGTGGCAGCTCTCCACACTACTAGGTCTTGGGTCTGAGATCTGTAGTTCAGGGACTCCCCTGTTTTCTGGAAGAAACAAGCTGCTAGAGGCAGTGACCCAGGGAGGTAGGAGCAGGGAGAAATGGAAGCCTTTTTGCAGGGCAGAAATTGTGATAGATGTAGGGTTATTATGAAATAAGAAGATTGGTTTTAGAGTTGGCTTGTATAAAACAGCCTCTCCGTTTCACAGCCAAACCTAATACCCAGCAGCGCCTCACTTTAGGACAGGACTACCTGAGAAGGACCTTGCTTCCCCTCTTTCTGGGCATGCCCAGCAGTCAGGAATATGATAAAGGATCCCTATTCTCTGGTCTCCTCTCTCCCCCCACCCCAGAGAAGGCAGGCATCAGCAATCGATCAATCAATGAGCTGGAGTTGGCACTTGAGCTGGGATGCTTAGGACATTCCTGGCCACCACAAATCTTCTCGAGCGTCATTACAAAGGACCACACGTTCAGCTTGCCAGTCTTGCTCTCCGCTGTGACAAATACAATACATAGAATCCGGAACACCTTTACAACTCAGATACTTTACCACTCCAAAAAGGCAGTGCATCCGTTGCATTTTTTGTTCTCGGAACAAAAAGTCATAGGTTTATTCTAATGTCCTGTAGCCCCAGAAAAGGGAAAAGAATACATCCCAAGTATTGTCAGCGGTTGCTAGTTTGTTACGTGTGCTTATGTTAACAGCACTTGCATAAACCTATTACATTAAATAGAGTTGTATAAATTTGATTTTAGAAAAAATAATCTATCCTTGGAAAGAGAGTGTCATCACCTTTATGTCAACAGTGTTCCTCTGCAAACAATGCCCTTAATTTTGGCAACGCGTCTTTCCTGCCATCTGCCTCCCAATGCACTTGCCAGAGTTGCAATAATAATTGAGTTACAGAGGGAATTAAGTGTAATGGAGGGGAAGGAAATTGACTGCTTAATTTTTATTAACAGAAAGGGAGAAAATTATGGAGCCCTGCTACGAACCCAGGTGAAACAAAGAGGAAAAATGCAGAGAGATGACTCCAGGTGGCAGGAAGGTTCCTGCACAAACATTAGCAAACCTAGGGGGAGGCCGAGAAGAGGCCAACACCCATGGTTGAGCAGAGACACTGGAAAGGAAGCGAGAGGGAACAAGGAGCTTGGGACCAAAGTGATCTGGCTCTCCACACCAGGAGAAGGATGCAGACACCTGAGAGGCCCCAAGCTTCTGCTGGAAAAAATAGTTCAACTCCTATTGCACTCTCTCTGTCCACATGTCAAGGATATGCATCATGGCCAGATTGAGGTTAAAGCCCGAGGTGCGGGTAGGTATATGTGTAGAATAAGTGATTTCCAATTCCTGCTCTCCCCAGAAGTGACTACAGCCTATAAAACACTGGAAAGATGTTGCTGACTAGGAGTCTGGAGTTCTCTCTTGTCCGGCAAGAGGACGGATACAGAATTGAATAGGAGAGAGGCTAATGTCCAGGAGGAGACAAGAGCCCTGAATAGGGGTTTCATTTATGGAGCTCTTCAAGATATTACCCATGTGGTGAATGTGAAAAAAACAAGATCTTATCCACGTGAATGTGGAGGAAACAATCAGACAGGAATCATTTATTTGTGTGTGTGTGTAGGAAGCAAAGGGTCTGGGGGGGGAGCAGGGAGAGTTTGTGATCAAGGTACACTGGCGCCAGGCAGAGGGTAATTTCCTACAGGTGATTTAACAAGTTATTCATGACGGTACTTGTAACGGTACAATATCTCACTAGGTATCCTCAGTTGTTTTTGCCTGTGGTGGCAGCTTTCTGCCCTAAGCTTTTTTCTAACCCGTTTATGCAAGGAGAACCTATTTCCCCGTAGATAGAGCCATCAGGGTCATTCAGATCTCATTGGGACTTGCCTATACCCTCTGAACGAGTGTATTGTGGGCAGTGAGTTAGAATGAGGTGGTTGGAGCTGCGTCATGCCCTCTCTCCATCTTAGACAGAGATCCATCCCACCTTCCTGAGAAGTGAGTTTCCTTCCTCTGTCAGAGGCAGCTGCTGGGTCACTAACCTGCCTGTGACTCCCTGGAACTAGCTCAAAGCCGGGGGTCCATTTCACATGTTTGGTCTGTGGACGGTGGGAACCGAGTGGACCTTTTGGATGTCAGGACAAAGAGCAATTGGCTTGGGGAGAGAAGCGCCAATGATAACATGATAGTATGATTATAGGTAATGCATTAGCCCCCTTCATTCTATGCCACGCGGTCAGTTGCACACAGGATGCAGCGGCATTTGGACTCTCCTGTGAGAGATGCTCAGGCTTGAGAGTGGCCAGGATAACCGAGGTGTTGCATCTGGTCCCTCAGAATACCAAACTCTGACCCCTGCTCATGGCTGACATCTTGATTCCGGGTAGCAAGTTCACAGGCGTTTTAACTGAGAACTCTAGTAGACGGCTTCTCACCACAATTGTGAGCAGACACGTTTGCTAATGAAAAGGTCACAGATGACAATTCTACCCCCCTCAGAGAAAACAGGCACGAAAGTATACAGCTACATTCTATACTAACAGGAGTGATTTTCCTATCTTTAAATTATGATTTGGGGAGAATCCGTTAAAGTAGAACCCAGAGGGCACAAATGTACATGATATTGTCACCCGTCATATGGGATTGGGAAGAAGTTACATAAATTTGACATATCCACATGATAGACAAAAATGCTACTTTCAAGTCTAATTAGATAATGTGTCATATATTCACAAATACAAAGGCAAATTTTAATGAAGATTTAAACTGCTTTTATCCAGTCTAAATTCGGTTATAGATGTGAAACCAAGTCCATCAAAATTTTAACAGAGGTTAACTGTGGATCATAGGATTATGGGTGGTTTTTTTTCTATTTAAAATAAAATACGTATTTCTGTTTCAGATTGTTGCGTCCACGATTCAAAGAGTTATTGGGCACCCCAGAGCCTTATTTTGCAGAGCTGCTCCCCATACTCTATCCCCAGATTCTCTGGCTCTGTTGTTTCTTTTTCATTCCGTGCTTCCAAACACAATCAAGTATGTAACTGGATATTTCCCCAAGACAAACGACCTTTAGAACATGGTTGATTCACATAGCTCTGACTTACAAGCTATGCCATACCTTAAAATATGTCATTTAAAACGCTGGCCATTCAAGGTTGCCTACAGCCAAGCCTTCCCTGAAATGTTTACTGCAGAGAACAACACTGAATTTGTGGTCACAGAGTTTTGCCTCAAAATGTAATCTACAGATCCCAAGATCCCCATCTTCCCACTGGGTCCTGAAATTTGAGCGACCTGGACCATTAATTATAATGTTCCTAATTGTCTCAAAGACTTTTCGTTGTAACATGGTCTTCTCTGTGGGATGGAGACCAGCAGAATTCTTGGTCAATAGAATAGACATTGGGCTCCCATGATATTTTTTGGTAGCATTTCAGGGCATGAGCTGACCCACATTCCTTCCCACCTAGGATTGCTGATGCAGTCGCTGTCTGAAACAAAGGTGGCACAGCAGGCTTCCCAGTGCTCACTGACTTCCCCTGCTAACCCCAAGCATCCAGGAAGCTGAACTGAGGACAGGGGTGCACATTCCAAAATCCCACTTGCGTGGCACCTAGGGTGAGACTTTACAAAATACTCTTTAAAAATTAAGGCACATAACTACCCATAATAGCCCCCTAATGGGAAACCCAGTGCGCAGGATTTGAAGAATAGGTAAAGAAATTGTTATATTCACACAATAAAATGCTTGATAGTAATGAGAACTAATGATCTCCAACTTCATACAACACCATGGGTTAATCTCACATGCATGACACTGAGTAGGAGAAACTGACCATAAACTGAGCGCATAAACTCAGCGCATAAACTGACCATAAACTGAGCTATGACCAAACTGAGTGCATATATATTAATCTACTTATATACACCCACAGCGTGCTCACAAAAAGTGCAAAACAACCAAGGCTGATTTATGGTGACAGAAGTCTCCGCGAATAGGGAACAAACGGGGGTTTCGGGGTGTTACTAAACTTCCGTTTCTCAGGCTGGATCCTGACTAGGACAAGAATGTTCAGTTTGTTAATGACAACAACAAAAAGCCTTCAAGTTGCATACTTAGGATATGTGTACGTTGGCATATACATTTTTTTATTTCAATAAAAAGTTATGTGAAGAAAACTATGAAGGCCTAGGGAAAAATATTAAACTGAGAAAGCAGAGGCTGGACCTGAGGAGGTCTAAGAAACACTGGTTAATCCTTCTATGGGGCACTTGGCCCTAACTCTGCAGGTTTCTTTCTGCTGCTGGTTGTGGGGGTCATTTTGGATAATGGAGAAGCCCTTTCTATAGTGTTAGACCAGCAGCTTCATTGGCAGGTGACTTTTCCTTCTCCGGCACCGGGCAGGGTTTACCACACTTCAAACTACCTCAAATAGGAGCTTGAGAAGTACTTCCGGAGGGAAGTATGTATGAACAAACATGGCAGGGCATACCCACATATCCGGTATGAGTACGGCAACTATCTGTAAAGCAGGATTCTGCATTGTCTCTCTGGGCTGCAGACGTTGTCTGCGAGGTAAGCATCAGCCCCCAGCATTGGTACCTTACCTCCTGGCCTTTGGGCTAGACTCACCCTAATTTAAATTCCAGTTTGGCCACTTAAGAGCTTTGCGGTCACGACAAAGGCAGTTCTCCACGTCTCTAGTTCGCTCATCTCTACGATGGTGACAATGATAGGCATGACTGACACATAAGATGCTCAAACAATAGTATTCTTACAACTATTACCATCCTCGTTCCCTTTTCCCATCAGAAACTGTTATTTCCAGTCCAAAGAGCCAAGTATTTGGCCTCACGGGATTGCTGGCTGTCGAGAGGCCAGCATCTTCCTTTGGAGGGGCCATGGGGGATAAAGACCAGGCTGTAAAATCGCTGTTGGAATTACCTAGAGACTTCTCCCTCAGAAACTCAGAACACCGGAAAAGCAGCATCTGGGACAAGAGACCCAAGCTGACAAATCACTTTCCGGGGCTTCTCCCTCATAGATGTATTTGAGAGAAACAATGGCACATTACAAGTGGCTCTGAGAGACAACCATTGTCAGGGTGTGTGCATCTGTGCTAAGGAGGGAGGAACCGAGCCCCTGACATTTTTGGAGAACAGTTGGGTGATTATACTACAGCTAGACGCTACCTACGCCAGCTGTAGATTTGCCTGAGAGGAGAATGCAGAGAGACCTTTGCTGAAAAGAGCTCTTCAAGCTGAACGCCAGGCCAGGCAGCCGTGTCGTGAGCTCACTGTCTTTGGCAACCATCAGACATAAGGTTCCAAGAGCAACAGCTGCCAGGAAGCTCTGCAGGAAGCAGCACCACCCACAGCATCTGGATAAAGACAAGAGGGTCAGGATGGACCCATGACGGGATGCTCAACCCTGACACAGTCGAGATACTCTCTCCTTGCTTGCCTTGCACTTCCTCAGGATCGAAAGATGTCCAGAGTGGCACTCTACTGTCACTTGCTGATGGTTCAAAACTTGCACAATGTTGTTTAATTATAAGGAAGAAAATTCTCTTCTCATTTAAGAAGATTTTAGGGCCATCAGAAGGGGCCATCTCTTCTCTCCAAAAGCATTAGCCATGGAGTGTTTGCATTGGAAGGGAACGTTGAGATCATTCCGATCTGATCCTGCGTTGTATAGATGTGGGAATGAGGGCTGGAAAGTTATGGGATGCTTTGTACCCGGTTGTCACATAGCATTGAGGGCAGGCAAGGGACTAAAAAGCCCAAGCTTATACTGGTCCAGTTTATCCTCTATTATCCCCCACGGCTTCTTTCTCGCTTAGCAAATAAAACACCCACAATTAAAACATGAATTCCAGGGAGAAACAGTCTTCAGTGCCACAGGAGCCTCTGAGGGGGTGGGCCACAGGAGAAGCAGAGCTGACTCAGCTGCCCCATTTCGGTCCCAGTTGGGGCACGTTATTTCGCCTCTTGGTGCTTCCACTGGAAAACCAATACGCCCTTGAACCGTAGAGGAATAACTCGAGGATTAATAAGCTAATGCAGAGGGCGATGAACACTGCTGCGTGGTGGGTGGCTTTGTAAGTGAGCTAAATCAACCTCAGCAGGCACTGCGACCGCGGAACATGAACCCTGATGAGATAATTTCCTTCTTCACGGAGAAGGCCCTCCAACCTAATGAAAAGCCATCTATCCCTTTTGGAGACAGCACAGTCCACAAAAATGCCATAGCACTTATAAAATTTGTAGTGACTATGTACACATTTACCAAGAACATTACTTCTCCGCCCCACCCCCTCATTCAGAGTAGTCATATTTATTAAGCGCCATTATGCGGCAGACACTGCCTCCAAGGAATCACATGCATTATCTCATCTAATCCCCCCAACAGCCCGGTTAGGGAGGTAGTACTTTTAGAGCCATTGGTTAAATCATAAAGTGGAAGGTGGGGAAGAGCAAGCAACGTCCCAAGGTCACTGAGCTGCTAGGTGGCGGCACGGGGATGTGGGCCCAGGTGAAGGCTGCGCTCCCAGCCATGACTTTGCACGGCTGGCTGTCCTGTTCCCTTCCAGTACCTGCATTGTGATGGAAGAGAAGCCTCACCACATTAAAGTCCTTCTCAGAGTAATGACCACCCAGCAGAAAGGCTGAGTCCCCAAATCCAACAGCAGGTGTTTACAAATGGCCTTAAGGCTTTTGTATTTTTAAGAAAAGCCAAGTGGGTGATCAAGAGGGAAGATCGGCTAAATAAAATAGTGACAAGACACGAGGACATGGGAGGACAGTGCAAAGGGATTGTTCAGGAGTTTTGAAATTCACATCCTGTCTAAAATCAAGGACTTCAAGCATATATCAAGGTATTAAAGCTACAGGACATAAAATCCAATCACTCTTGTGGACAATTGAATGAAATGAATCCAAACACAGCATATTCCCTGAGCAAACATTCCCCACATGGTGTGGTTCCTGAGGAAACAATAAAAATAATCCAATTTAGTTATGCAGGGTTCACCTTCCCCTGCCTGTAATTAGTGCTGCTACAAAGGAGGAAGCAGAGAAGCAGAACTGGGTGAACTGCCAACATAGAATTATGAGTCCCGATGAGGACCAACGCTCTCTCTTTTTCACAATTTCCAAATCCCATCTCTTATTATAGATATTTAGCCTCCCTGCTAAGATTGCTGACGACTAACTCTGTGATTCTTTTTCTATTTTCATTTCACCATCTATATGAAATAATAGGTTCTCAAAATATATTTGTTGATTGATGTGACCTGTTTTTGTTTGTTAATTCATAAGAGGACTCCGTCCAGGAATCACGGTTGAGGCCTAAAGCTGAAGGGGAAAAAAAAGAGGTTTTAAGGACTCCTACATTCTAGTGAGAGCTCCTCCTGTGGGCAGGCACCTTCGTGCAGGTTTTACTGATAGCTAGCAAAGTAAGCCCTGCTACGACCCATCAAGAACCCCTCCACTGCCCGTATACAGAGACTGGAAGAGAGAGAGTTGCTGGAAAGCTAAATTGGAGGGGGGGGGGAGAGGTATGAGTGTTTGACAGGGGCATTATTTCCCTTCCTTAACCAAAGTGGGGAATGGAGCAGCCCCAAGAGAATTATTTGTAAAGACTTTGGAGTACCTACAAGAAGGGGTGACTGGCACTTCACATCCCAAATGCGACATCGGCTTAGCCAACGGGCTGACTGTCCTGCCCTGTGCCACCATGAGAGGGACGGGAAAGTGGGAGGTAGGGGTGTTGGTGGAGTTCTCTGCAGGCCCACAAGTGAAGCTCCTGGGGGTGCCATGGACAAGGAGAAAGGGACTTGTCCTTGATCTACATTGTCATGTCCCACCTCTGAGGACTATCTGCTCTCCAGGATATTCCAGCAGCAAAAGACTAACGGGTAGGCTGCTGGTGCCGAGGCTCAGAGGGAAGGAAAGTGGCCAAGCTGGAGCTGGATCTTCTGTGTCATAGAAAGGCCTCACAGGCTTCCGTTGAACTCATTGTGAATCTCCATGACAGAGCCTGGCTCTGGACGCTGGCCATAGAGAAGCTTGGGGCCAAAGTCATTGTTCTCCTTCCACCCCAGCGGGGTATTTTGCAATCCGATTCTATACTAACCACCGAGAGTCAGCATTAGACTCCACGGTGTCAGGAGATGGTCCCCAACTAGGTTGCCCTTACTTCAGAAACCAGCTGTATACGGAGTCCCCAGGCCACCTGTAATTTTGACTGACTGGCAGCAAACTTGGGAGTTCCCACAACCCCCTCAGGTGGCCTAAGTCACTAGAATGATTCGCCGAACTCAAGAAAGCACTGTACTTATGCCTGTAATTTTATTATAAGGGATAACCTTAGAGTAAGGGTTGGGAGAGACTGCAGGACTTCCATGGAATCAGGATTCTGCACAGAATCAGGACACATCACCCTACCAGCTGCTGCACAGAATCAGGATGCATCAACCTATGAGCACATCAATGTGTTCACCAATCAGCAAGCTCCCCCGATTCCTTGTGTCCAGGGTTTTCACTGGGGCTTCCTTACCTAGCCAGGACTGATTGAATCATTTGCCACAATATTTAAAGTCAATCTCCAGCATCTCTTTCCTCCCCAGAGGTCAGGCTGAGCCCAAGTTCCAACTCTCTGATCATGTGATTGGTCTTTCAGGTGATCAGCCTCCGTCCCGAAACTATTTGGCGATCCACCAGATGATAAATTAACATAACAAAGACATTCCTATCACCCAGAAAATTCCATGGTTTTTTTTTTTTAATTTTTTTTTTAACGTTTATTTATTTTTGAGACAGAGAGAGACAGAGCATGAACGGGGGAGGGTCAGAGAGAGGGAGACACAGAATCTGAAACAGGCTCCAGGCTCTGAGCTGTCAGCACAGAGCCCGACGCGGGGCTCGAACTCACGGACTGTGAGATCATGACCCGAGCCGAAGTCGGCCGCTCAACCGACTGAGCCACCCAGGCGCCCCTCCATGGGTTTTTGAAGTTCTGTGCCAGGAACAAGAAACAAAGATCAGATATATTCCCCCTTATACCTCACCACTGATAGCCAGAGATGCGTCCACAACCACCAGGAGATCATTATAAGCTCACATAGCTAGTTAGCAAACCATTAAAAACCGTGCCCCTCTTTGCTGCCTGCAAACCAGAAACAGAACCTATACGAGGGAGGAGAAGGTGGTCTGTAAAGAAGGTAACATGCCCCTCCACTCTACACCTGACTTGTCTGGCCTGGAGGAGGGAAAGAGATCTGCATCAGAGAGAGACTGAGATTTTAAACTTTAGCTCAATAACCAAAAAGAACCTCAAAGTTATGAGATTTTCCCCAGATACCATTAAAGTGATGGAAAAGTAGGATTTGACTGCATGGTTGAAAGCAGGGGCTAGAAAAATAAAATTGCTTCATGACTTAAACCACACAGAGCTTAACACTCATTTTACAGACATTTATAGCCAGTAGGATGGCTAATATGAAAAAGATGGAAAATATCAAGTGTTGGCAAGGAAGTGGAATCACCAGAACTCTCAGATCGTTCTGAAGATTATAAATGGCTGCAACTGCTTGGGGAAAATGTTTGGCAGCATCTATTAAAGCTAAATGCAAGCATACCGTGTGACCCCACCATTCTATCCAGATGGACATATTCAACAGAAATTCATTCACGTATTTTATCAAAAGACATGTAACGTAATGTTACTAGCAGCCCTACCCATAATAATCTGAAACTAAAGATTACCCAAATGGCAGTCAACAGTCAAATACATTAAAAAAAAAAGGGGGGGGGTGAATGTTCATAAATGGAACACTATGTAGCATGAAGAATAAATAATTCCAAACTATATGCAACAATGTGAATGACACTCAGAAACACAGTATTGGTATAGAGATCAGTCTTGGAAGATAGAGATAATATCTCCTTTTGGAGCCCAAGGGCAGATTGGTTTGAGGACCCCTGCAATGATCCAGGTTCCTTAAGTTCAAGATCCCTCTCCTACAGTACAACCCACTAAATGGGCCATTGTAACCTGGCCCTCCTCATGTAACCCCAGTGGGATGTAGGGCTCGGGAAACTAACAAAAGGACATGATGATACTCTAATTCTAGCCATTGCTGTTAAGTAGTGACTTGTCTTTTGTCTCTTATCCAGGAGTCTCCGTGTCCTTTAAGAGCATCCATGAAACTGGCAGGCTAGTTTCATAGCTTATCAATAGGGTAAAAACTCACACTCCTCACAGTTCTTGACATCATCATGCTTCCATGAGCATGCATTTGAAAAATAATGCTTCTCAGAGGGTATCTACGGATTCAGTCTGGAGATAATGCCGGGCGGAGTTCCTATGGAGTTGCCAAAACCCCACATATCAGCCTTCTTTCCTCTGGCTTAGGTACACCCATGTAGTTTCAATTCTTTCCACGTATCGGCACCGTAAATGTTTTCTAGTGTCAGCTGCTTTCATCAGATCACCCCCAGGTGAGGGCTGCACAGTCAAGCTACGATTCACCCCACCGCACCTTCCAAACAGCGTCTGCCAGGGCCGGCAGCAGCGTTCGTACCTGTTCAGTTTGTCACTCGCCATGCCTTTGCACTTGGCTCAGAGCCCCACCCACTGTGGCTCTGCTGTTGAATCGTTCTCTCAGAAAGGCGCACTGCATTCCTTTCCTGTTGGTTGGTGGGCTTTGTAGCTGCCACTGAATTCTCCCACCAGATGACACCACATCACTGGCGTCTCCCTGATCAGCTTTAACATTCAGCCTAGACACATGTTCCCATTTCTTTAGGAGGTTGTCACAAGCACAAAGAGCCATCAGCACATCTCACAGGACAACCCAGTGTGAAACTGTACCGATGGAAAGTAGATGCTATCTTCCAGAGCCCCATTTTGTGGATGATCCTTTTTTTTTTTTCTACACTATTTCCTAATTGCAATGTTCCACATTATTTTTACGGTGTCTTGCTGGTTACTGAGGTTCGTTTCCATATAATTTTTTCGGCTCCAATTACCGTTATGCCCTCGAACTCCCCACCGTGCAAAAAAGGTAACGATATCAGAATGGTGTCTTAGACTTCTCTCACTAAAATGAGTAGTTAATCCAATTACATTTCACAGGAACTGGCCTAAAAGCTTCTGAAATAGTTTTGGCTTGAACATTTTCTTAGGCTGAGTCAGATAAACCCAATTCTCTCCTTGCACAGTCCTTGCCAATAAAAGGCAAAGGTGTAATGTGATTTCTGTGTTTCAGATGTAAATTACGCCCTGTCTGTGTTAAAGAAATGTGTGTTTATCAAATTACAAAACGTATCAGACTGCTAGAGAAGATAGGACCCTTTCTCTTGCCTACCATCTCAGTAGCATTTCACTTATATCTATTACACGACCCCCATGCATTTGAAATTCTCCCATCAGGAAGTTAGCTTAATTAGCTGGTGGGCTTAAGAGACCTGGCTGTAGTGTGTGGTGGGGTTCAGGCAGGCAGAGTCTGAGCCGAGCTCTGGAATCCTGCAGTCAATGTGCTGGACTAATTTATACTCAAGGGTAAAAATTAAGTCTAGTTCTTGGTAGCTGGCCAGACTGTTGCACAGGGCTAAAGCCAGGGATACAGATTGCAAAGCTGAAATATGCTTAATATGTTCTTCCTCTTCATGCTGTGTGGTATGGAAATTGCTTCCTGGGCCTCTCACCTGCACATTTGTCTCCATTGCACTTACCCTGTGACTTGCTTGCAAAAGGCATGTTCATGAAAACAAGTTTAAGTGACGACTGAGTTTGGAGTCCAACTTAATAGATACTTATTTCTCCACTAGACTACAGGCATCAATACTACTCTGCGTCTCACGTCTCTGTAAGGTCCATCTTTAACCCAAATTGCTAGCAATTAGCTTTCACTTCAACTTCACAGCACCTCAGATCTCATGAAAACATACCGACTCTTGAGTTCAGGTGTCTGGTGTCCAGCATCTCCTACAATTATCTTTTCCTCTCCATCTACGCTTGAGTTATAGGGAGGCTCCTCAGGATGTCTTTGTTGGAAAGTTCCATAGATGTGCAAGGAGCCTCAGTGAAGTCAGGCTTTGTAGACGTGAATTACGAGGAGGCAGAGTCACAGGCGCCACATGACGGCATGATACCCCTATCATGCAGGGACACCATTACAGTGACATTGTGCTTATCTGACTCTTCAGCTGGTAGTTTAACTGGTTGGAAACTCTTGTCTTATATAGATCCTTCTGCAACTCTGGAAAACCATGGTGACGACTGGGATAGACCAGAAGAGCTGACAATGAAAACACCACCCCTGAGATAGGCTCAGACCACAAACATCACAGACCGATGATAAGAAAGGAATAAATTTGCATATCTGGGTAGAATAACAGAGGAATTATCTTATTTCTCCATTAGGGGATAAGATATCCACCAAAAATATTCTTTTTTTTTTTTTGCGTAATTTTTTTTCAATATATGAAACTTATTGTCAAATTGGTTTCCATACAACACCAAGTGCTCATCCCAAAAGGTGCCCTCCTCAATACCCATCACCCACCCTCCCCTCCCTCCCACCCCCCACACCAAAAATATTCTTAATAAATGGATCTAACACATTTGAAAGAAAAAATAAAAGGTCATCCAAATGGTGATTTGATTGTGATCCACGATATGTTCTCGCGAAGTGTTTTCAGAAACAGAAGAAAATTGAGTAGTGTTAATGGATAATGCTGGGAATAAGTATGCAAAATCTTAACTAGTCATGAGAAAGCATGTCATTATGTGAAAGATCATATACTGGCTAGGAAGGGTTGCAGAGAAAGGATTTCATTTTCCAACACTGGAAGTATTGAGAAATAGTTGAGTAAGTCATTTTTTTCCTGTTTTTTGTTTTTTGTTTTTGTTTTAGATAGAGCAATCTAGAGGGCAAACCAGGGAAGAGCGGGGGGGGGGGGGGAGGGGGAAGAGAGAGAAAGACAGAGAGAGAGAGAGAGAGAGAGAGAGAGAGAGAATATGAATCTTAAACGGGGTCCATGCCTAACATGGAGCATTTTTAGGGCTTGATCCCATGACCCTGGGATCATGACCTGAGCCAAAATCAAGTCAGACATTCAACCAACTGAGCCACCCAGGTGCCCCATGAGTCAGTGATTTAAATCCCATGGCTCAGGAATTCTATCTGGGCTGGAGTATATAGTCAATAAATATTTGTTGGCTGAATCTAGAATGGGAGAAGCAAACAGGTCATCAACTATGACAGCAAACCACAACTATTGATCTCTTCAGGGACTAATTTCCACACTAAACTTTTGGCCCTGCTCCGAGGATTCTCATAGAGAAGGGACACCAAGGACTTCCCCTCAAGGACTGAGCTTTGCCAGATGGAGACAAGAGGCCATTCCAAAGAATTTTTTGAGAAGCAATAATGGTAAGTTTCAAACACAAGAAAAATCAAGAAGCAGCTCAAGTAGAGCAGATAATCGTATTCCCACATGGTAGTCCCGACAGTGAGTCTTGTCTGCATGAGTTTTAGTTAGAGAGAAAGGAGTTTGTGAGCAAACACTGACTTGTGTCATGCCAGGAAGGTGAACCTTGACAAACCTTGGGCATTTGTTTTTACTTGGGATTTCTACTAAAATCACCTGTCAGCTTGACATAAGTACCATAAGTCACAACCCTGTGGTTGGTGCATTCTTCTTTTACGTGGACTGATTCTAGGATTAATTTGTGGTTGTCTTATGAGTTATAAGTGGACATATTGCATAGCCTTCGACATTTTATTCAAGTCAAGGATAGGAAGTATAAATAAGCTAACCCTACTAAAAATGACATCTTTCTGCTTGCGACTGTGTTTTAAGTTCTTTATTCATGATGATGATGGGTGTGCATAGTGATTCAGGTTCACTTTCTAATCTCTTCCTTCCTCATGATAAGCGGTTTATGCAAGGCAGATGGCTTGGCTTCAGGGTATTTTCTGTGATCATAATATGTAAATGGTCATACTTGATCTCATTACCTGGTCCTCCGCAGAACGGTGTCTAAACCTACCAAAAACTTGGGCCAATAGAAGCAGTTGCAACCTTGTGTCTACCAAAGTTTTCCTGTAATAATTAACCAGTCCGGTGAACTATGAAGCTCCCAGTGCTTGGGGCGCCGAGGATAGAGCTTGGAGAAACCGCCATCACAGTTAATTCCCCAATTCAATTCTAGTTTCAAGGGCCAGCTCTTGAATCTACTGAATAGAGGACTACTGAATTGGCCAGTAATGTGGCTCCCTCTGGTTCTCCTGCCCTTTTGATGAAGCGTCTATGAATGACAAACCAGAAACCACAAACCGGCATGGAGTATTGGTAAAGCAAAGAACTTGCTTTTGAGAATTATTCAAACCTTGAAGAATCCAACGTTGACTTTTCACTTGAAGAACCTACAGCAGAAGAAGCACTCCATTTCTTTCTTTAACAAAGTCTGCTGCCCTCAGGGGTGTTGCATTCTACCTCTACCCTTCGGTAGAGATCACACATTCAGAGTCCAGAAGGACAAAAGACACGACTGGCTGAGATGGCTCAGGAAGGGCTGGGGCAATCTGTAGGACGCACTTGCCAAAGAGGAAGCCTGGCTTCAGCTCGGCTGGTGGCTGCCAGGCAGCAAATGGGGGGACTGTAGCCAGATTTTCTATTTATCGAGAGAATCTAGAAATCTTACGTGTTTGATTACATCAATTGATTTTGAAATGCTGGCAAATAACTCAAAAACATTTTGAATGCTCTCTGGGCCAAATAAAACATGAATGCAGAAGAGTCAGGGGTGGGGCCACAAGCTTGCAACCTCTACCTTTAACATATCCTTGAATTTTTGCTGACAGTCCTGTTTCACATTCTTTTTCACATTCTTTATTTTTCTCTTTCACATTCTTTAAGAATTGCTATGTTGCTCTGCACTGTGAAGAAAATGAAATCTATTTTTAACCATGGTAGCCTCCACATTTTCAATAATGAGTACAAATGATTCATATATAAACATTATTAGCTAATACAGAATTTTAGGAGTTAAAAATATCAACCAATCAATAAATTAAATAAAATATATCAAATTAATGTTTTTAGGAAAAGCAAGCTATTTAAAAAAATTTTTTTTTCAACGTTTATTTATTTTTGGGACAGAGAGAGACAGAGCATGAACGGGGGAGGGGCAGAGAGAGAGGGAGACACAGAATCGGAAACAGGCTCCAGGCTCTGAGCCATCAGCCCAGAGCCTGACGCGGGGCTCGAACTCGGGGACCACGAGATCGTGACCTGGCTGAAGTCGGACGCTTAACCGACTGCGCCACCCAGGCGCCCCAAAAGCAAGCTATTTTAAAAAGCAAGCTGTTTTAATCCTATCCAGCATAGAATCAACCTTAGAAACATTTTTGATTCAATAAAGCCAGAAACCCTATCTCCAAACGTTTCCCCTTTAATTTTAAAACCTGTGTACTTCTAAAGGAAATGCAATATATCCATTTCTGGTTCATTTACATTAAATCATTAAAACATTGTTTATAACCCTTTTGATGTCTAAGATGCTTTTGGAAGTCATTCAAAAAATGTTCTAATCCTTTTCTCCCTCTAGTCACATTTTTGACCAAAATAAACAGGTTCAAACACCAGATGATTCTACTTCTAGGCTAGAACCCAAAACCTGTAGACTCTGTAAATTCTACAAAGAGAAAAATGAATGATTCTTTCCGTAATTATCACTATCTCCATTTATTCCACCCCATAGAAACAATGCAATAAACTCCTCAAACAAAGAATTCCCATGTTACAACCCCAAGACATAGAATCGATCCATTTTAAGTATGATTCCGAGCTGAGGTCAAACTCTCAGATTCTTATAATAACATGAACTTGGTCATGCAGCTCAAGGCTACTGCTTGCTATTCATCTGAATACACACATAAGAAGGGCTGAAGAGATATGCCATATGGGAAAGGAATATATATTTATGAGTTGATTCTTTATGCAGAGAGGACATACATCGCTTTACTTTCACATTCAAGCAGACAGAATAGATCTTATGTCAGAGATGGAGCTATCCCCACATTACCAAGAGCTGTCACTTAAAATACAATTTTGATTAATATCCTTTGCAAATTGAATACTGACTTGGTTCCTTTCCTTCCAACAGGAAATGCAGATCTGTAGGGATACGAGCAGAGAACATATGTAAAGTCTTGGGAACGGACAATGATGAAATGACCCAAAACATGATTATTCCTTGCTACTTCCTGAAATCTGTTCCTTAAATCCCCAAACTAACAGTTCTCTGAATTTATGGTTCACAGAAGTGTTCGGGAGTTTTCAGGCCACTCACCCAGCTCCACAAAAAGTGCAGAAGGGAGGGAATTCAAAGATGTGCACAAACGGGTCAGCCAAGGTTCATTCCTTGAGATCTTCCAGATATTTATTAGGAGTTCATGGGAGGGGATGTTCTGTAGACACAGGATGGATTTCCCAAAACATAAAGTGCAGGTACTTTTAAGTCTGTGGCTAGACTGAGATAAGCTTGTCTGCTGATGATGGGATTGTTCAAACGTAGCATGTCTAGTTTACTCAGAGGCCACCAAGCAAACCAGAAGGGGAGGTGGAAAGGATACCAGGAAGTTTTAAATCAGAAGGACTTTCCCAGACTAAAGAGGCAACAATCAGGTGAACCCATAGTCTCTATAAGGAAAGCTGTGCTGATCAATGTGAAGCTGAGCACTGATGATACAGAGGGGCAACTTGAAGCCCAGCAGCCAGCTCGGTATCTTGGAGAGAAGTCCATTCTCGGAAACCTTGTGAAATAAGTTTGTACACCTTCATGCAAACATGTGTGCTTCCTTTAACATTAATGGGGTCCGTCTCCTTATAAAGGCCAAGTCGGAAAATTAGCCAATGTTTATTTGCTATTGCGGGTGTAAAGCATTATGCTGAGCACCAGGGCAGCCCGACTGGTGTTGTTTTCTTGTTTTCTCCTTCCACCACCTGTCCTGGTGCGTGTGTGTGCCTCCACATGTAGCCCCACACCTGCCCCACCAAAAACGCAAAAGCAGGCTCTTCTCTTTTCCAGACTCCCTTGTTCACGGCCCTTCCCCAAGTTAATCGGAAGTATACACATTCCTTGGAGAAGAATTAACATTATTATAAAAGAAAAGAGTGAAGTATTTGATATTTACCTTTTAAACTTTCCAAATAGGGTCTTTTTCTCTTCTTATTAAGTTGAGGTACAACATGCCCATAGTAAGTGCACTCATTGCAAGTACATGATTCAGCGGATTTTTACAAATGTATATATACATGTAACCACCACCCAGCTCAAGACATAAACATTCCCACAAACTCCAGAAGGCTCCCTGGCCCCTTCCCAGCCAATGCCCACCATGTCTCAAGAGGTAACTTCTGTACTAACTTCAATCACCACGACTTGTTTGCCTGTTCTTGAACTTCATATAAGTGCAATCTTTGCGTATATACTCTTTCTGTTGGCTTCTTTCCCTCAGCATCATGTCTTTAAGATTTATCTATGCGTTTGGTAGAGCATTAGTTCATATTTACATACACAAAATCAATTTCTTATTCATTTACATTAAATCATTAAAATGTGGTTTTATATAACCATATGATGTCTTTTGATTACATACATACCCATATATATGTACATATACACATATATATCTCAAAATTTATTTATTCCCTCTATTGTTGTTGATATTTGAGTTATTTCCAGTTTCTGACTATAATGAGCAAAGCTTCTGTGGATATTCTTGTGAATATTTTTGGTGGATGTAGACACATTTCTTTTGAGCATATTATCTAGGAAAACAACATATATTTACTGTAAGTAGTTATTGCCAAACAGTTTCCAAAGTGATTGTGCCATTTTATAACCCCAGCAGCAATGTATGGGTTGCTCACAACCTTACCAACTCTTGGTTTTGTCCATCTTTAAATAATTTTAGTATTCTGGAAGTTGTGTAATGGTATTTCATTGTGGTTTTAATTTATGTTATCTTGATGACAATAATGTTGAACACTTTCCATGTAGTTATTGGTCCTTTTTATATTCTGTTTTATGTAGTGCCTACTCAACTCTTTCTCTCTTTATTTAAATTCAGTTATTTTTCTTTTCATTATTGATTCATAGGAATTCTTTACATATTATGGACATCAACTTTTGTCAGACATATATATTGATTGCACATATCTTCTTCTAGTCTGTGTCTTGCCTTTTCACTCTCTTACTTAACAAAGTCCAATATTTTAGCTTTTTCTTTTGTAGTTAATCCTTTTTGGGTCCTCATTTTTAAAAACTGTTGTCTGACCCTACAACCCAGCACTTGCACAACTAGGCGTTTATCCATGGGATACAGGTGTGCTGTTTCGAAGGGACACATGCACCCCCATGTTTATAGCAGCACTAGCAACAATAGCCAAAGTATGGAAAGAGCCCAGATGTCTATCGATGGACGAATGGATAAAGAAGATGTGGTATATATATACAATGGAGTATTACTCGGCAATTAGAAAGAATGAAATCTTGCCATTTGCAAATACGTGGATGGAACTGGAGGGTATTATGCTAAGTGAAATGAGTCAGTCAGAGAAAGACAAAAATCATATGACTTCACTCATATGAGGACTTTAAGAGACAAAACAGATGAACATAGGGAAGGGACAAAAAATAATATAAAAACAGGAAGGGGGACAAAACATGACACTTATAGAGAACTGAGGGTTGATGGAGGGGTTGTGGGTGGGGGGATGAACTAAATGGGAAAGGGGCACTAAGGAATCTTAGTGAAACTCCTGAAATCGTGGTTGCGCTATATGCTAATTTGGATGTAAATTTTTTAAAATAAAAAATAAAATTAAAAAAAATACATGATTTAGGATACTGGGAAAAATAAAAGTAAAAACTGTTGTCTGTACAAAGGTCATGAAGACACTGTTTTCTTTTGAATATTTATCTATTTATTTCACACTTAAGGTTATGGTTCATCCTGAATTAATATTTTAGTGTCAAGTAGGGGGTCAAGGTTAATTATTTCATACAGATATCTAATTGTTCCAATACATCTTATGAAAAAGATCATCCTTTCCTAATTGAATTGTGCCTCTGTCATCAATCAAGTAACTATATATGTGTGTGTATTTCTGGAAATAATTTTAGAGAATAATATTTGATGTGTAGTTTTTGACATCCGAAGCAAGCTCTTGCAGCCCACGCTGGAAATAATCGTTTCGAAGGGGAACATTTTTTATTTATTAGAGTCAGGTTTGGTCAAGAGAGGAAAGCCTTTGAGAACTGAAAGGAAATTGGGCATTGGGTTAGCTTGAAATTGGAAACAAGATAGAGAAGGGACTCTGGCTAATGGCCCCTATGCCTCGAGGCTTCCTTTGGACTGGGAAGGGAGGAGGAAGGAAAGGGGGACGGGACACAGGCACCTGAAGATAGGGGGACTGGACCAAAGCACTTTCTAAGTAGGAAAGAATCATCATGAAGAGATATCAACACAAATTGCATGGGGATCCGCTACTTGTTTCCAGATGGCCATTCCAGAGACTATGACCCACAACCAGGGCTTACAAGCCATGTGGGCAGTGTAACATGAGGGCTTTCTTCTGACTGCTCCTTGCAAAACACAAGGGACAGCATCCCAAACCCCAAGATCTTCTGAGAATCAGAAGGACATCTTCCTTCATATAGGCTAAACTCTCTAAAAGCAACACCCTCAAATAGTATCTGTGGGAGTTTTTATGCCATGAAGATGGCGACAAAGGGAGAACATTCAGCTCTTTTTACCTGGGTGACACCTATCTCCATTAAACAATATTTGGTCTCCTGGACCCAAAGAGAATCATCCCTATCATTAGGCATTTTACAAATGAATGGGAGAAGCATCATAGAGTATTTATTGACATTTAGCAATGTCCTTCCCCCCTGAGCTTATTCCCTGTATCACACAGCTGCAAGCCTAGAAACTACACTGCCCAGACTCCTTTGCCAGCAGTTATGGTTCAGGTGCAGCCAATGAAAGGTACTGATACGAGATTGCAATGGCAGAAGAGAATTAGCCATTACTCGACCTCTGGAAGCAGTAGGTAAATGTAAGGAAAGATAGGCGTGAGATTTGCAGGTGAATTCCAGGTGAATTCCTGTGATTTGTCTATTGTAGAACTGCTAGAAACACTCCATGATTTCTTAAAAGTAGCAGAGGGTCTCTGTGACTTTCCCCCTCTCAGCCCTTAAAATAATTTAACAGGCGCATAGTTCCTTGCATTAAATCCCTTCTTGCTAAAATATTTAGAATCATTTTCTGACTGATGTAGGAGGTCACGTCCTGAAGAAACTTTCTTGGTGGAACGCCTGGGTGGCTTAGTCGGTTAATTATCTGACTCTTGATTGAGGCTCAGGTTTTGATCTCCTAGTTTCATGAGTTTGAGTCCCGCAGCAGGCTCTGCCCTGGCAGTGTGGAGCCTGCTTGGGATTCTCTCTCTCCCTCTCTCTGCCCTTCCCCTGCTCACGCTATCTCTGTTTCTCCCCCAAAATAAATAAACTTAAAGAAAATAACAGAGAGGTTAAGTAAAGTTTCTTACTTTCTTGAAATAGGAAGTTGATCCAATCCAGTATTCAACTTAACAATTAAGTCTTATGAGGAGTACAAGTCTTCGGGGAATGGTCATAAATCATTTTGTCTACTTGAGTCTTTTTTGTTGGTGGCCATTTCTTCATCACACCCAAATTCATTTCACCTGTTCCAATACCAGGTCAAGACTCAACAAATACTATTTGACTAGATCGATAAAAATTGAGACAGCTTGCTACAGCAGAAGGAGTATAAAATTTGGAGCCAGGAGACCTTAAATTTAAGTTTTGACTTTGTACTTATAAACCCTGTGATCTTAGACAAGTTATTAAGACTCTCTGAGCTTCCTCTGTTAGGTAGAACAAAAACTTCTCCTTTGTCTCTTTTACACAGTTTGGTGAAGTAGTGAATATACTCCCTTAAAATTGTAAAGTGTTTAGCAAATATTAACTTTAATGAACGCCTTTCTTACAAATGATAGAATGTTACTTGTGTTCTGGATCACTGCTGTGATAACTTTTTAGTCATAAAAATTTCAATAATATCTTTTTAGTAATAAAAATTCTAAGATGTAGTGCTTACTTCAATTTTGTTTTTTACATTTATTTATTTTTGAGAGACAGAGCACAAGCAGGGGAGGGGCAGAGAGAGAATGAGACACAGAATCTAAGGTTCCAGGCTGTGGGCTGTCAGCACAGAGCCCGACGCGGGGCTCGAACTCACAGGCTGTGAGATCATGACCTGAGCCGAAGTCGGACGCTTAACCAACTGAGCCGCCCAGGCGCCCCAGAGGTAGCACTTACTTTAAGTCAAGCACTACTCTAAGTTCTTTACGTAGGTTAATTCATTTAATTCACATAATAGTCCCATTATTCCCTAGATAAGAAAATAATCCCATTATCCCCTAGATAAGAAAATTGGGGCACAGAGAGGTTAAGTAATTTGCCCAGTTTTCCAGTTTATAAAATAGTGGAGATAAGATTTGAACCCAGATAGCCTGGCTACAGTGCTTTCAGCCACGAAGAGAAACTTGGATCTCGGAAGAATAATATAAACATAAAAAGAAAGGGGGGATAGTTCAGCTGCCCCCGAATATGCCCTATTCGACAAGAAGACAAAGAGCTGGTCAGTGTCAGCTGTCTGTCCACATTCCTACCCTTGACATTGGTGTGGAAAGAGACCATGGAAACGGGCTGTGAGCAGCGACAGCTGTGGCTTCCCACTTGGGGGTAAATGGGTAGAAAAAGCAAAGCATAGCCAGAGGAACACCGGAAAGCACAGAATGTGTTCAGACTTCAACAGAACGCTCGGGTCCAGCCAGCTCCCGCACCCAGTCTGAGTCAGGCTAGAAGCAGAGACCCAACAGGGACATCTCGGCAGCTGTGCTCGATGACATCCTCTGCAGTCTTAGTGCCCATCTACAAGTGGCCACGCAAGAAACACTACCTCACGTCCAGGAGAAGTGCTGTACCCACATCCTGCTCCCCTGGGATGCTGGGGATGTGGGGCCCATGGCTCTAGACCGCTGACTGCATTCCGAGATAGCATCTGGCCCAGGAATCCTTGCCCACTTACTGTCTCAGCCAACAGCCGGTAGCTTGCCTCCTTCACACTTCCTCCTACAGCCACCATGTTCATCTGATGGTCTTTCAGCTTTGTTCCTTCCCTCAGAAGGACAATAAGAGAAATGAAACACTTCTATCTCTGTGTTGGGGGGGGGGGCTACTTTTTATAAAAGCCTCCCGTGCTTTGAGAAGTATTTAAAGCCTCCCAGTCCTCTGAAAAGTTTTCGTACAGTAACTACAATTACAAAATACAATGACTGAAGTGGACAAGTCTGGAAACAGACCTAGTTTGGGCACAAAGAGATGAGTGAATCTGGTTTTAGACCTTGTGTTGTAGATGAAGGGAAAAAGGACTGCCAGGTGTGGCTCTGGAGAGTTACGCATCCAGGATTCAACAGAGATCAGGGCTGGATACACACATCAAAGCACCATTGTTTTGTAGGGATACTGGTGGAAACCATGCGAGAAGGTGCAACCTGAAAGGCAAGACGTAGAGAGCAAAACCAAAGAATCAAAGGCAAGGTCTAGTTAACTATTGCTCCAGCTCTCTAAGCATTCTAGAAAAGCTCTCCTTGCGGAGGGATGTGGTGAGGCAGAGATGGGGCTCAAAGACTTCAACCTAAAATGTTCTGGTCTCCCACAAATTATTTTTCCAGATCTCCTAGAATGCTCTCTAAATAAAGAGTTGGGAAATTTGAGTAAACTGGAAATGAAGAGCCTTTAAAAACAAAAAATACAGAGACAGGAGCCCCTGGATGGCTCAGCTGGTTAAGTGTCTGTCTCTTGGTTTCCGCTCAGGTCATGATCTCAGGGTTCATGGGATGGAGGCCTGTGTCTGGCTCCGTGCAGATAGTGTGGAACCTGCTTGGGAGTCTCTGTCTCGCTCCTTCTCTGCCCCTTGTCCACTCAAGTTCGCTCCTGTGCTCTCTCTCAAAATAAATCAACTTAAAAAGAAGAAAACTATAGAGACATATGGTGTTATTGTACCTATTCCATTATTCACTCTCTGAGCTCTGGAATTATGCGTACAGGACAATAATCTTACATGCAAGTGCTTATCATTTCTCATCACTTTCAGTGTTAAAAATTAGCATTGCACCAATGGACAACATGCACGGTAATTTTTCCAGATATCAACCCCAACATACTTCTGTTTTCCCTATCGGTGCTCCCCCTAGGTTACAAGTTTGTTAAGTAGGGGCACCTGGGTGGCTCAGTCAGTGACGCGTCTGGCTCTTGATTTGGGCTCCGCCGTCATCTCACGACCCGTGAAGATTGAGCCCCGTGTCGGGCTCTGGGCTGACAGGGTGGAGCCTGCTTGGGGTTCTCTCCCTCTCAAAAATTGGTAAGTAAACATTTCTTAAGAAAGAAGTTTATGAAGTAGATGAACGTCTAAAGTGCGTGAACTCAGGGCGCCTGGGTGGCGCAGTCGGTTAAGCGTCCGACTTCAGCCAGGTCACGATCTCGCAGTCCCCGGGAGTTCGAGCCCCGCGTCAGGCTCTGGGCTGATGGCTCAGAGCCTGGAGCCTGTTTCCGATTCTGTGTCTCCCTCTCTCTCTGCCCCTCCCCCGTTCATGCTCTGTCTCTCTCTGTCCCAAAAATAAACGTTGAAAAAAAAAAAATTAAAGTGCGTGAACTCACTGACGGAGACTGATTAAAGAAAATGCAAAAATGAAGTCAAAGAGAACGAGGGTCTTGGCTACCTAAAATCTGAGATTAGTAAATATGTACTTGATTGCGGGAATGCTGGATACCTACCTTTTACCCCTTTTTTTGTTCGCATCCCACCCCCACCCCCAAATCTATTTGCGACAACCGAGTAACATGGAGTGGGGGGTGGGGTGCTACCCAAATGAGGTCTTCCATGGGATTCAAATGTGTGTGGACATACTTGGAGCCGTGGTGTGGTGGGGCATGCGCGGACAGGGGCTGGGAAAAGTGTATTCCTCAAAGGGAGGATTCACTACATGGAATAAAAAGCTAAACACAGCCCAATCAGGCGGACCCAGCAACAGGGTCTTCCCGCAGTTCAGAGTGGAAGAAATGTTCCTGGAACCTGTTCCATGGAATATAGAATCCTCCCGGCTGGCATTTGTCTTTAAAAAAAAAAGAGCTGGGTGTGTAAACTGACAGGTGTTGCAATAAACCCAGCAAAATCTGAGGCCCAAGGAACCATGCTGTGGGACCACCCCCCCCCCCCCATCGGAAGGTGACACAGAGGGAGGGAGTGTTTTCCTTTCTAATTTACAAGAGACGGTGAAGCTGTCATTGTCCTCTGGTGACTGATAGCTGTGGTGGTGGCCAGGGCGAATTAGCTGAACCTTGGCCAGGCGGAGGTCTTTGGGAAGGGGTCCAGGTCAAAGGCAGGAATGCGGCTCTGGGAGGCAGGGTCTGCAGTGCAGGGTGGTTGAGGTCAGAGCAGGAGGCAGCAGGGGTCCCTGGAGGCCGAACAGGAACAGCAGAGGCAGTGGGAGGCAATGTCCCTAAGCGGATTCACAGATGGACAGAAGGCACTCTGTGGGAAGTTCCCGCACATATGTGGGGGGACCACGCTAGGCACTAAATGAACACTTGGGAGTCAGGAGTTTCAAAGACACGGGCAGCAACGGTCATGGCATTTCATTCGAACCCACAGGCTGGCGTGCTGAGGGTGTTCGAGCCATAGATGAAACCCGTGGGTCAGAGAACAGATGAAAAGCAGCTGCTTCCTTCATACAGTTTCCAATATAAACAGACAGAGGTCAGGAACGCATGGCCACGTAGACAGGTAGGGTAAATTTTTTAATTAACTTAAGTAATTTAAAATTAAGTATTAGTGGATGCTCTTAAAAGGCTTGCATCCAGTTTATCCTTAGGCATTTTAACATTTAAACCCACACCCTGCCTCCCTCTAATCTTATTTACAGTATTAATTTGCTTAGCAAATATTCTCTAGCTAATGTCATGTCTGCAAGTGTCCCTGACTTACGTAACTGGGGGGGGTGGGGGGCGGGGGGACTCAAGCTCTGCTCCAGGGTAAACACCAGACACCTGGAGACCAGAGGAACGAGGCCATCTGGCCCCACGGAGGGTGCCATTGCTTGGAAGAGACATCTGACAGAAACTGGCAAGGCACTTGGTTAAATAAGGACACGGCTCCCGGTGGGAAGGAAAGGGATCGTCCCGAGCATCCAAGAGCCTTTAAGTCTGTAGTTGTGCACCCTGACCACACATCAGAGCCACTGGCAAGCACTAATATGTCTGGTCGTGCTGCAGGAACCCTGGGATAGTCCTGCGAGGTCAGCTGCAGAGTTACCCTTTTTCCTTCTTCTGTGAACATGCAGCCTTGGAATCCTGCCATCACGAGCACATGGTACCGCCAGCTTGGACCATCCTGTGACCTGCTAGAGCATTTAAACGGGAAGGGAGGAGTGGCAATCGGGTGTCCCCTCTGTCAGTCATCTTCGTTATCGATAATGGAGGCTGGTCACCTTGCAGAGAGAAAACCTGTGCCGGGATCGTGTCCACCAAGCAGCGCCTTAAATGACCTATTTCTCCGAGCACCTCCTTGGGAAGGGAGCATCCTCCAGATTTGCTCCGACACGTGAGATTATTCAAGACAAAGGTATCTTACCAACAGGAGAGTGGTCGGTTTTTGTTTGAGGGAGAGAGACACACACAGAGAGAGCCCCGTGTGGGGAGGTGATCTGAGAGAGGTTGTTGAAAATGCTGTCAGCCAGATACCTGTTTCTTGGAATTCTCAATCTTTTTGCAGCTGCCTAATAAGAATCTCTGAGTTCCTTTTGGGTCTGGCAAGACCCAGCGAATGTCGCCTGATATTTAGCCAAGTGGTCCTTTATTTTTTTAATTTTTTGTAACGTTTATTATTGAGAGACAGAGAGACACAGGGTGTGAGCAGGGGAGGGGCAGAGAGAGGGGGAGACACAGAATCCGAAGCAGGGTCCAGGCTGTGAGCCGTCAGCACAGAGCCCGATGCGGGGCTTGAACCCATGGACTGTAAGATCATGACCTGAGCTGAAGTCGGGCGCTCAGTTGACTGAGCCACCCAGGTGCCCCCCCTTTTTTAAAGTTTTTTTCAAGTGTTCCTTTAAAACAGGGGCCTCCCTTTGTTCTAGTAAGGCTGGAATAATTCACTGCCCTACGTGCGAAGGTGCTGTTCAAGAATCAACAAAGGGTGGTGCTGTGTGCTTCAGATTTGAAACTGTCTGAAGCACTTACTTTGTGTCAAGTATTAGGTTAGCGTGTCTAATTTCCCCTCATTTGACCCGCTCAGAAATGTAGACTTGGAGCCGTCTGCAGCCTGCCCAAGGTCACACAGCTGTAAGGTGTTTAGCTGGGCGTCCAGCCTAGAAGGCTGGTGTATCTCCCAAGGACGCAGGTAACCACTTCTCAGTCACCTCACTCTCCTCCCGTCGCACCTGCTACATATCACACGACGGCCGCGTTTCAAACACTGTGCTGGGCATTCCCAAAACACTCGCCCTGTTCATTCAGAGAGAAATCCTCTGCAGGGATTCTGTGTCGCATTTTAAGGGTCAGAAAAGTGAAGCAAAGCTGGCCTTCGGATGCAGGTCTTTGTAACTCTATCATCTGCAGTTAACAACTCCGCTCAAAGTTAGGGCCCTGCAAGCAGACAGCCCTCTTCACAGCCCCGTGTTCCCCTCCGTCTACGTCATACCGTGTGCCTTGGCTCAAAATGACACAACCGCAGAGGAAACTCCATGATAATTTAGGTCAGCAGAAGTAGCTCCATCTAGACACCCTTATGGGAGGCTCAGAACATTCTCGTAAGTGCAAACTGATGGGGCAGGAGAAAAGTCATCGATACTATATCAATACTATATATTGACGGTTAATTGGAGGTGACAACTTGAGGGCCACGGCGTACCCAGATACTTGGTCAAACATGATTCTGCCTGTGTCGGTGAGATTTACATGTGAACTGGGAGATTGAGTAAAGCAGGTGTCCCTCCCTAATGGGGGCGGGGGGGGGGGGGCTTGAGCGTTCAGCTGAAGACCTGACTAGAACAAAAAGACTGAGTAAGAGGAAACTCCTTCTGCCTATGGCTGAGACATTCGTCTTTTACCACCTTTGGACTGAAACTGAAAGATTGGCTCTTCTTGGGTCTTGAGCCTATGGCTTTAGGATTGGGATTTATACCATCAGTTCTGTTCTCAAGCCTTTGGAATCAGGATTGGAACTTATACCAGTGGCTCTCCTGGGTCTCCAGCTTGCAGACTGTAGATTTGGGACCTCTCAGCCTCCATAATCATGTGAGCCAATTCCACATATCTTACTGATTCTATTTCTCTGGAGCATCCTAATACTATATGTATGTAATACTATAGGTATGTAATAGGTATATGTATATGTCTGTATATGTATGCCCATATATTTATCTCCATCCTCTCTTCTCTCTTCTAAAGAGAATGTTGATCTTGTTCATAGAGATTCTTATCTCTTGTGTCCTTCAAGGAAAATGGTTCTCTGCGAGGCTGGGTCTTTTGGCCGTTAAGGACACAGAATTACGAGGAACTAGGGAGGAATACAAAAAGGCTGGACAGTTAAGGCTAGTGGAGGAATGGAGGGGGATTTGCATCAAAAGGAAGGGAACAGGTATATATATATACATACACACACACACACACACACACATATATATATGAGAAAACAAAAGTTTTGTTGGTTTTGTTTTAAAATACTGTTGGATTCCGTTCTATCTCTTCCATTGTGTTCAAGAAATTCACATACAGAATTTGGGTACTTTTGGTGGCTGGACTGTACTTTATTGGCTGCAACTCTGTATTAAAACTGGTCCATTAGGGCCACAGCTTTATGAGAAGCTCCTCTGAATGCCCTCCAACTAAATAATACATGCATTCTATAGATTTCTAACTTTTTCCCATCAGTTATTCATTTCACCCTCAAGGAGAGCTAAACTGCAATGCAAGTAATTATCACAGACCCCTCTCTCCATGAAAGGAAGGAAGGAAGCAAAGAGAAAAAAGAGAGGGAGGGAGGCAGAGGGAAGGAGAGACACAGAGAGAGAGAAAACAAAGTGTGAGACTGTGGCTTCCCTTAATCCTTGAAACAAAATAGTAGCACAACTAGCAGTATATTAGGGCTAGGGGAAAGAATTAAGCTTGAACTCCCTAAAGCATCCATTTATACATAACCAATCAACTTACATCCTGTGTATCTGGTTTAGTATTAGTTATGTACCATCCTGAGGAAAATTGTGGAAAGAGCCCCACACATCATTTTCTGCGCTCTGTGCTTCAGAGGAGAAAACTGCTTGAGAAAGAGTAGATCAGTCTCTCGACAGTGGCACTATGAACAATTTGGGCCACAGGATTCCTCGTTGCGGGGGGCGTTCCGTGCGTTGTTGGATGCGAAGCAGCATTCCTGGCCTCCCCTTAGACACGAGTAGCTGTCCTGCCCCCTCCACGGCAAACATCTCCCCCACTCCAAACTTCCATAGCTGCACAACCAAAAATACCTCTAGACAGTGCCGGATGTCCACAGTGGGCAAAATCACCCCCAGCTGAGGACCGCCAGTTTAGATCCTTTTTATTCAATATGTGGCAATACAGGCATCGCCCAGAAGCTTGTTGAAACTGTAGGATCTCGAGGCCCATCTACACCTCACGAATGTTTGAACCTTTGTGTTTTTAACAAGGTCCCCATGTGATCTCTATGCACACCAAGTTCGACCTTGCTGAGGCCAGATCACAACACTATTGGTCATCTACCATGAGCGAGATATCGTATCCTGCCATGGGAATAAACCAATTAACAAAATAACATAATCCAGGTCTCGCTGACCACCCAGTTCATACCTGTTTTTTTTTTTTTTTTTAATTTTTTTTTTCAACGTTTATTTATTTTTGGGACAGAGAGAGACAGAGCATGAACAGGGGAGGGGAAGAGAGAGAGGAAGACACAGAATCGGAAACAGGCTCCAGGCTCTGAGCCATCAGCCCAGAGCCTGACGCGGGGCTCGAACTCACGGACCGCGAGATCGTGACCTGGCTGAAGTCGGACGCTCAACCGACTACGCCACCCAGGCGCCCCCAGTTCATACCTGTTCTGCTAAGCTAAGTGCATTTTTCAATTATTCTCATGCATGTCCGCACAATAGAGTAATATCGACGTTCATAACGTGTCTTGTTAAGTCAAAAAGCAAATGGCAAGACACTACATGCTGGACAGTCTCAGTTTTGTGAACACAAATTCATTTAAATTACAGGCATATAACAAATCCATCAGAGTATATAAACAAGACACTTTTTAGCATCTCTCCGCAAAGGAGATTAGGGGTGGTTTTTATCTCCTGCCTTAAAATAGTTTCAGCATTTTTTTCTGAATTTTTACGATGGGCACATATCATAATTAGCAAAGAGAAGAATGCTTTTTTCAGTTGTGCAAAACATGACCTTACCAGCTACGTCTGCTCAGCTCTCCTCACAATAAGGAAGCCCAAGATTCACAAAATATGTCCACATTATGCCTCTTCTGGCTGAAATTCATCCATTCATTCTCCCAGAGACCACGCTTAGTACTAAGGCTAGATGCAACTCTGTAACAGCCCCTGTGCCAGAGGGAAGGGGGGAGGGGGTGCTCTAGAACCATGCGTTAGGGCTGCAGCTGAGGGGGGGCAGAGACCAGCTCTCGTTCACTGCTCCGTTTCCTCTTTCCCCTTTGCAGGGCTTCTTCGGATTAAAGGAACGTGAAAAGCGAGACGGGATGCTCCAGGCCTGGCCCTCAGACACCTCCCAGCTATGAGTTGCTGTGCCCTTTCTCTTAATGCTGGGTTAATGCAGATGGGACACGTGTGACAGATGGCAGAGCCACCCTGGCCCTAGCATCACCTAGTAAAGCCAAGCGGCCGGGCAACTGGAAGTATATTTCGAACTTTATGTAAGCAAGAAACAATAAACCTTGATCACGTTTGAGCTGCTATATGCTTCGGGGTTTATTGTCATAGAATCTTAACAGGGGCGCCTGGGTGGCTCAGTCGGGTTAAGTGTCCGACTTCGGCTCAGGTCATGATCTCACGGTCAGTTCGAGCCCCGCATGGGGCTCTGTGCTGACAGCTCGGAACCTGGAGCCTGCTTCGGATCCTGTGTCTCCCTCGCTCTCTGCCCCTCCCCCGCTGACACGCACACTCTCAAAAATAAACATTAAATTTTTTTTTTCAATATTAATAAGAAGAAGAATCTTAACAATAGGTTTTGAATGAAGTCCTATTGGCCTGCAGAGGAAAGAAAAGCAGTATGGAATTAACATGGGAGTGGAACCCCTCGGAAGAAAGACTAGTTTGAATAAACTGGATCACTGTTGAGTTGGGTCTCCCATCCAGGCTTACAGGAAGCACTTACTAGAACAGACGATATAAACGGAAGAGGCCAGATCGTTGGGCCCTGCCCGACAACTAACTAATGAAGAGTGAGTTAAAAAGCAGTAAGTCTTCTTCAGAAAGATGGTCTCTGGCAGGAATCTGAGTCCGCTGGTCCCTCAGAGCTACATTGTCATTATCTGAGCAAGCCGTGGGTGAAGGACCCTCAAGGAATTCCATTAGAAGCCTGAGTCTTACTGCTTGCTTGAGCATAACAGCTCATCCATTTAAAATTGCATTAGGTTAAAATTTGGCACCAGGCTTGTCAGCCCAGATGTGAAATTTTATTGTCAAACAAACAGACCAAAAATGTTAAAAAGGTTCCGGAGATCTCAGGTTGTTGTAAAGATTCTTTTTTTTTTTTTTTTTTTTTTTTTTTTTTTTTTTTTGAAAATCGAGCCAATAGATAGAAACTTCCACTTGAAATGTAAAATTTTGCAAAGTGTTACTGCTTTAAAAAATATCCAACTCTGTTTACTTACAAGAGCCTTTGAAATAGCAGCCAATAGCAAAAGAAAACAAATCCCTTATTAATAAATTGTTTGAGTGGGCATGTGTGCCTTCTTTTCCTGTCTCTCCTAAAATGAAACCTTGATTCCCAGGAACCAACCTTGACCTACAAATAACTTCTCTATTTTTCACGGTTTCCTTCCTTCGACATTTACTAGGCAACAGAGTAGCACAGTCTGGGTGACATATTGACAAGTAACACCTGCCTTTGGAGGAGAAAACCCACTGTCGCTAAAACAGCAGATAACTTCTGAATACTGCCACACCCAGTTACAGGGCTGAAACTGGGCATCACGGGACCTGATGTTAAGTAGAAGCCGGGATGAGCCACAGAAGCTGCCACTTGAGAGGAAAGGGTTCCTTTGTCAGGAGGAGAGGACACTCAGCCCACCTAAGACCTTCAAAAATTTAGGATTGTAAAAAATAATTGCAGGGTAAGCATGGACAATATCACAAGAGGAAACCAGAAGAATGGTGCTAAAATATGGCAAACTGCAGGAGACGGAGTGTAAGTAAATTATAAATCACTTCTGGAGCATAAGCAGAGACAGTGTTCTTGATGAAGCACCACTACTCCAGACCAACCCGCAGACCTCTGGAAATCCATTGCAGACCACCAGGGAGGCCCAGACCACCCCTGGAGGACCAGTGAGTTACCGGGTAACTCTGGGAACACAGAGGCAACACTCTCTGTGGCCATAGCTCCTTTTTATTGCCTGAAAGATACAATGATACTTACAACCCATTCTGGGAGTCTGTAGGGCTTAATAAGTTCATGTGCATAGGCACTGAGAAGCTGGAGAAAAGACTGAAATTATATTATTCCTGGCTGGAACGCTCCCTTTAAAATTCCTTGTAATTACAGTGCCACCCTTGTAGACACAGACCACTGTGAGGTCCTGAGCTGTATCATAAACTTATTCCCACCTAATAAACCTCCTCTCTTGGCATTTCCCTCTCTAAAACGTTTGCTTTTACCCCAAAGCCTTCTCTGTCCTGGCCTACCAACTTCAGTAGGAATTTCAGAAGGCTGAAACTGGATGAGGACCAATAGAGCCTCAAGTACAATCACGCTATGTTACAGAAGAACTGAGGTTCAGAGAACTGCACGGAATTTGACTGGTGGATAACACTGACCAAGTCCCCTAAATGACTCTCAGACTCCACTATCTTCCGGTGCTTCCTGACCTGGCTCCTTCAAAACAATGATGTTCCGAGGGCTGTGCCTGCCCCATGTGGACAGTCCACAGCAGATATTTTTGCAACTTGATCTCTTTCGGTCTTTCTCTCCCTCCCGGCCTCCGTCTCTCCCGGTGTCTCTCATGCATGTCATTTAGTAAAATCGGAGTACTTAGTTACTCTAATAGATCACGGACTCACGGGTTTCCACAAAGGAAAGAACACTGTCTTCCTGGTATCTCTGCCATCTGAACATGTATGAGGGTCTCTGCACTCTGGGCTGTCTCTGCCTGCATGTGGGCTCATAGGGAGAAAGTATGTGGCTGGTTATGAAGGAGAGACGTACTTTGGTTGCTGCTGTTTATTTATTATTTATTTTTGAGAGGAAGGGGGAGGGACAGAGAGAGAGAATCCCATGCTGAGCCAGAAGACTCACGCGGGGCACGATCCCACGACCGTGAGATCACGACCTGGGCCAAAATCAAGAGTCAGACGCTGAACCTAATGAGCCACCCGCGTGCCCGTGAAAGAGAGATGTTTGGAGACTGAGGACAGTGAGTCCTACTTCACAGTCAGGCTACGTAATGGCAGGACCTGTGGGGCCTTCTCCTGATGTCTTCGCAGAAACCAGCTCCGCCTGGGGCCCTCGGGGCTGGACGCTATGGGAGAACTCGGTCATCCTCCTCATTTTCCTAAAATGCACCATTAACATCAGCAACAGCGGGAGAGTCCCTCCCCCCCCCCCCAAAAAAAAAAAAAAAAAAAAAACTTCTCACACAGTAGAGGTTGACAGCACAGAGCTGATGAAAGCTGTGGGTGACCCATGGCGGCTATGGACCGACTCACAGATGGGTTTGAGGTCTACGGAAGCTGATCTTTGAAAAATTCAAGACGTCTTTGTGCGGGCATGGCGCACAGGGAGCATGAAGAGCGGCGGCTGGCTTTACGTAAAGGGAGAGTTGCCGACGAGGTTGCAGATGGGCAAAAATAGGGGCTTTAGGTCGTTATTGGTGACCTCGGCTTACTGGTCGTCCCTGGCTGGGTTGGTGAAGCCTGGAACGTGGAAGTAACACAAAGTTAACGTCAGGGATCGTGGCCTCTGGTCGGTGCAGAATAGCATCCCGGGACTGGAGGTGCTACATATGGTTCGTCACCACAGGCCCAGCTCGGAGTGAAGAGTGACCTGAACTCCAAGAAAATTTTAGTTCACCCGATGCGTGCAAAATGCAGTATTTCGGTGTAGTCAGAAAACCTGGGTTTGAATCCTAGCTCTTCTTGCTGTGTGATCTGGCCAGAATCACATACGGTGAATCATTCACTATCTGATCCTCAATTTGCATCTTTTCAATAGGCATAATATTACCAAATTCATAGGATTTGTGGGGGGCAGGGGATAATTCAGTCACTTAATAAATATTTACTGAGACCACCTATGATCAGGGAACAGAGATAGAATAATGAATGAAAAGACAGTCCTTCCACTTAGGAAGCTCATCATCTGGTAGAACGTGTGAAATAATTAGAAAAAGCACATGAATGGGAATGCAAGCTGGTGCAGCCTCTCTGGAAAACAGTATAAAAGTTCCTCAAAAAACTAAACACAGAACTACCCTACGACCCAGCCATAGCACTACTAAGCATCTATCCAAGGGATACAGGTGTGCTGTTTTGAAGGGACACATGCACCCCCATGTTTATAGCAGCACTACCCACAATAGCCAAAGTGTGGAAAGAGCCCAAATGTCCATCGATGGATGAATGGATAAAGAAGATGTGGTATATATATATTGAACGGAGTATTACTTGGCCATCAAAAAGAATGAAATCTTGCCATTTGCAACTACATGGATGGAACTGGAGGGTATTACGCTAAATGAAATAAGTCAGTCAGAGAAAGACAAAAACCGTATGACTTCACTCATATGAGGACTTGAAGAGACAAAACAGATGAACATAGGCAAGGGACACAAAAATAATATAAAAACAGGGAGGGGGACAAAACATAAGAGACTCACAAATATGGAGAACACACTGAGGGTTACTGGAGAGGTTGTGGGGGGGGATGGGCTAAGTGGGTAAGGGGCACTAAGGAATCTACTCCTGAAATCATTGTGGCACTGTATGCTAATTTGGATGTAAATTTTACTTTTTAAAAAATTTTTTTTTAACATTTATTTATTTGAGAGACAGAGCATGAATGGGGGAGGGTCAGAGAGGGAGGGAGACACAGAATCTGAAACAGGCTCCAAGCTCTGAGCCGTCAGCACAGAGCCCAACGCGGGGCTCGAACTCACGGACCGTGAGATCATGACCTGAGCCGAAGTCGGCCGCTTAACCGACTGAGCCACCCAGGCGCCCCTGGATGTAAATTAAAAAAAAAAAAAAAAAATTAAAAAAAAAAAAAAAGCACATTAACCCAATGTAATAACACCGAATAGACCCTTTTATCACCAGTTTGCACTCCATCAGGGCTTTCCTGCCTGCAGACAGTAGCTCCAAGATAGCAGGGAATTGGATTTATTTTGTGCATTGCCACATAGCACATAGTAGGCAAGCAGGAAACGTTGGCTAGGTGAGCAAGTCCAAGTATTTCTCGTAGTTCTTAACAAGCTTTCTTAGCAACTGTGTAAGCAAACATGTTGTGGACCGCAAATGCATGTATTCTCCCACACGCTGCCCAGGGCTGATGTGTTAAAACGATATTTGCATCTCAAGTATTTTCCTTAAAACGTGTATATACACATGCACCTGTTGACATAGTCACACTTATCATTCCAGTTTAATGATTGTTAACATACATTTTCCCTGAGCTCTGAGAACCAGAGTCAAGCTCCGCCACCAGGCAGAACATGAAGCACAGACTCCTACACGCTCTCAGCAGTGACGCGTGCTCTCTCTCGTGCTCCTTTGAGGGTGTCCTGGAATAGAGGTCATGTGCTCCGCTATGATCTCTCTCTTTCAGCCATTCATCTTGTGCTCAGGGGGAAGAGTTTTGATCCCAGATGGCTGACAGAAGACACGCAAGTGCGGGAAGCCACGGCTGCCAGGAGACAGGAGAGAAGATTCCACCAGATGGTAAAATTCAAGTTTTATGGATGCCCACGGTACCTTCCAGGCAATGGCGGTAAGAAGTGGATAGAGAGAGCAGAAGGCTGTTGGAGCCTGGTACAAATTCTCAGACATTGGCGAGGGAAGTAGCATAGCAGTGGGGAGGTCTGGTGGACAGTTGTAGAACCGGTGACTTCAGAGACCAGGGCCAGACATATGCCAAGCCTTCAAGAGATTGGAGGCATGGAAAAACCATTACTAATGACGAGACAATAATCTCTCCACAAGAAAGATGTTCTAATGGGCTATACAATAGCATGGATTTCCCAGTGCGCCCCTCTCCTGGGTGTGCAGGGAGCTGAGGGATGGCTCCAATCGGCTTAAACCAGCAAAGAACATATGCAACAATGTTGCCAAAAACCCAAGGGTAAGCATGCAGCGGACCTCACAATAAAGGAGACTCTGAGGTATAAAAGCCGTAAGGAATCTGACCCTTCTACCTCCTCGTCATGGTGAATCCTCTTTTTTTTTTCCTCTCTTTTTTATACCCTGGCTTTCTCTACTTCCGTGGACAGCACCATTAAAAGCATAACCAACCATGGTGTCTATCTATCTGTACAAGACTTTCTCCACTTCGTTCCGTATTTCTAAACAGAAGTATTCCTATTGGCCCAAGCTGGGCCTGGTGCCCACTCTCGGACCTGTGGCCAGGGGTTGATTCATATCCTCCAAACATGGCTACCAAGAGCCATGGTGGCGGATATGTGGGGAGTGGGGGGAGGAGGAGCAGTTCCCAAAAAGTGCTGGGGGTGGAAGAGGGGTGACACTTCCTGCGCCCAAAACCCAACAGGTTTCCACCAAAGTTCCCAATCGAGGATCTATAAATGCGGCAGCACGTAGTTTGAAATCAAGCCACATTTTCTGGGTTAGATGCAGGGTGAAGTCAAGTTGACCTCATGGTTGCAAACCTGGGTTCTTCATATTGCTTTGTGGCCTAAGGCAAAGTCCCTCTGGACATCAGTTTCTTCTTTTGAAAAATAAAGAAACGGGGGCGCCTGGGTGGTTCAGTCGGTGGAGCGTCTGACTTCGGCTCAGGTCATGATCTCACGGTTTGGGAGTTCGAGCCCCACGTAGGGCTCTGTGCTGACAGCTCAGGGCCCTGGAGCCTGCTTCCGATTCTGTGTCTCCCTCTCTCTCTCTGCTCCTCCCCTGCTCATACTCTCTCTTTCAAAAATAAAGATTAAAAAAAATTAAAAGAAAAAAAGAAAGAAATTGCATTAGGCCAGTACTATAAACATAGTTCTACCAAAAATACTTTTAAAATTCTAATATTTATTCCCCATTGACAATAAGGCTGCTTAGGTTCAACTGAATTAGAGAAGTCTTTACCTTTCATTAGAGTTATGGCAATTGAAGCTGGAAAGTTCTAACGGAATGATATCACTATGTCTGAAAACTAAAAAGTAGGGAGAATGAATGCACTCCTACTTCATAAACACAGTTTCACTGGCTAACTCCTTCAGAACAGAATCCATTTGGAATGAGTAACAACGGCCACAATGATGATGGCTACCATTTTCCTGGCTTTCTGTCTGTCAGACTCTGTGCTGAGATGTCACAAGAATATTATTAGGTAGATACTATTTTCAGTCCTCATTCTACAGATAAAGAAACTGAGCCCTGGCTTAAAGAGGTCTTCCAGTAAGAACACGTCAGAGTCGAGTTCAAACCCAAAAGGTCGACAACTATTCCATTGGCCGATCTCTGCCCCTCAAGTTAAAATTAAATGAAATGCGGTGGAATGAATACATTATAAAAGCATACAATACGAATGTGTGTTCATTCTGTCATAGATGTTCCCTTTTATCTCTGCTATTACACCCTTTGACGCATGTGTCCGAAAGGTGTAGGTTCAGATGCATGTTTACATGTTTAAACACAACCTATTCCCTTGTTTGAAAGGCATGACAGGGTTTCAATCACAGAGTCAGCCACGTGGGGGATACTTTCCAAGCATAAGCTCCACTACATGGGGCGCAAAGTTAAGTTTTTATTGGCCGGAGAAGGGCGATTCAAGCCTTGATGTTTTACTGCTTGGGCCATGTGGCGTGGGAGGTGCTATTGGAGGGTGTGTGGGTTTGTGATTGCCCACGTGTGCACACGTGTGTGTGCATGGCTGGGTGTTTTCCAGCGTGGAACAAGAAGGATTAACTTTCAGCATTTGGCTTATCCTAACCTATAGCAGATGGGCACGGGCCTTAAGTTCTCATAAAGTTACCCCCAGGAGACTTGTTAAATAATTTATCCTCAACTTTGGAGGAGCAAAGGAGTAAGGTGATTAAGAAAAATGGAAAGCCACATGATAATGTGCCATTGATGGAGTGGGGTTGTCTTTCCCCGTGGTACACGGTGGGTGTAGTCGTGACCGGATTTGGAGGGGGTGGGCAAGGAGGGTGTTAGGTCTGGTTCAGGGGAACCCTTGCAGCAGACAGCTCCTGACTTTATCCCAGCAGCTGTGGCTGAGCAAGTGAGAAAAGCCCCCCCCTTCTCCACTCGGGGAACGGCCTCAACTTTAAAACATACTGAGCTATGCTCATTTTAAGGCCTCCCAATATAACCACTTATTTCATCCAGCTGTGGGGCCTGACTCTGGCTGGAAAGGAAAGCCAGAGAGAGAGAGGGAGGGCCGAGCTGGAAAAATAAACCTACAGGATGCCTGTCAGTACCTGTTTTTAACATGCGGGTGTGGAAGCTGTGGCAAGAGTCACATGGGTGATTTAACAGAGACCAACACCCCCTGCTGACTAGAAATGACCTTCTTTCCTGTCCCCACTGCCAGCAGCTGGAGAAGCAAAGGTCCTGCAAACGTCAGTCATGAAGCTTTCACATTCACACTCCGTTTTAATAAGATGCCATGAGCACAGCTCACTCCCCGAGGACTCCCCCCCACCTTATTGCAACGACTTTAAGGAGATGGGGTTAGTCGGGATCTGTGGTTGCGAGCAACAGAAAGTATTTCTCACCAGCTTAAACACAAAAGCAATTTAGTGCAAGGAGATTGGATAAGTCACAAAATCGATGAGCAGGCTGAATGCAGAACCAGGCTTCGATGTGGACAGTGTTACAGGTACCAAGGGAGGCCAGGTGCCGGAAGCACAGCCAAGGTCATGCCACAGAAAGGCCTGGGTGTCACGGTAGCTGCCCACAAAGTCCCCACCATTAAGCAACGTCTCACGTTGCTGGTGCTGCCAGAACTCACTTTTAAGTACCCCATATTTCTCTACGTCACTCACTAGAGATTCGACGGCCAGGGCGGTTGCATCCAACCCTGCACGCCAGGGCGTCGAGACAGGAACTGTCTGAACTCCTTCCACTTTCAACGTTTCTTTATTTTGGGGACGCAGACCGAGCATGAACGGGCGAGGGGCAGAGAGAGAGGGAGACACAGAATCGGAAACAGGCTCCAGGCTCCGAGCCGTCAGCCCAGAGCCCGACGCGGGGCTCGAACTCCCGGACCGCGAGATTGTGACCTGGCTGAAGTCGGACGCTTAACCGAGTGCGCCACCCAGGCGCCCCAACTCCTTCCACTTTGAGGGGAGAGGCAAGCCCTGCCTGCAACATACCTCTTGGAAGAGTCACATGCCGCCAATAAAATGTCCAGATACGTACAACAGAGCATACTCTTAACATTGAGAATCCCCTCTTCCCAGAGATGGGTCAAGGATGAGGGGTCCCCAGTATCATAATGGACCCAAAGACTGGGAGAGACGGCTCACATTTGGTATTTTCTAGGCAGTTTAGACCTCTCTGATCCGGGTTCAAAGAAGAATTGGTTTTGAGGTTCTTATGTCCAGGAAAGTTAACATGAAGAGCTTTTGGTAGCTACAGGTATGGGCTCTGTTGCTATGACATCCTTTGGAAGCGCAGAACGGAACAAGAGTTGGAGAAGTTACATGCCTATAAAAGGATGGTCCCCTCTTTACAAGTAACCTGGGCGACCCGATCCTATGAAGAAAATCAAAAGCAAGTGTTTGTTTCTTTAAGCTCCTCACCAGACACGGCGTGTGTTAGCCTGGACACTTAACGACAGAGCCCAGGGGTACGGTCTCTACTCAGCGAGTATTTATACTGAATCCCCAGAAGGCAAGACGGGTCCCCTAACCATTCCTTCCACTACTTTTGGCAGGGCGGGGGATACTTCCCAGATGTGCGTCTGCTTCCTCCGTTGCCATCTTACGGGAAGCCCTGAGAATAAGGAGAAATTGCGCTAGGAATGTGAGACTCTGCCTCAAGTGAGCAGTATGAGCCTGGACATATCCCCAGATCTTTCTGGACCTTGGTTTGAGAGCTGGGAGCAAAGAAAAACACTTCGAGTCTTCAAATTAACCAAAGGACTGTGAATTTAAAATACAAAGTAGATTCTCAGTGGCTACAGAACCGGTAGCCCTAAAGGAACGAGGGGAGAAGGCACACTCCACGAGCACAGCCCTTTTGAGGTCTAAAGGTTCCCACCTCCAGGATAAACGTGAATTTGTTCTCATTTGCAGATGTCTGACATGGCAAGTGCCCCCAGGGCCAACCACCTAGGGCTGATTAATTTTGCGGGAGGCATTTCTCCTCCGCCAGCTGAAGAATTTGCATGAGATGGTCCTGAAACAATCAGCATGCCAATTGTGACCCTTATTTAATAACCAAGATGAAAATCCAATGCGGGAAGGAACAGGAAGAGCTCACGGAGATAAGGGAGCTTCGCGCGTGACTGTTTGCAAGATCAAGTAAGCACAGCGCAAAAGCAGCAAACAATGCGCGAGGCCAGCTCTCCTTCCTAACCATCCACCCCCCCCAACACCCACCTCCCACCGCCACTACTACCACCAGTCCTCCCCGAGTTAGTCCGTCTGCTTGTCTAGAAATACACCCGGGAATGACTGAATGGAAAGGTTCCATCAAGAACTCAGTGCCACCTTATGTTTAACAATGTGACCGAAGAAGCCGGATGTCTGACGCAAGGTGTTCCATTTTTGTGTCCCATGGCTAAGCCAATTGCTTGGAGTTCTCTCCTGGTCTGTCAGAAGAAAAGATAGTGGCAGGGGGCGCCTGGGTGGCTCAGTTGGTTAAACGTCTGACTCTTGATGTCGCCCTCTCTCTGCCCCTACCCTGCTCACTCTCTCTCTCTCTCTCTCCCTCTCTCAAAATAAATAACTTAAAAAAAAAAAAAAAAAAAAACGAATGTAAGAAAAGAGAGTGGCAGAAAAAGTTAACATTTGAACATATAATGTGTTTTGCAGAACCTGTCCTTGTAGGCACTCGAGGTCATGGCAGAGATCTTCCCCAGGACAAGAGATCGGATTCTTGTCTGTCCTTCCTACGCCCTCTGTGGATACTGGATGGCTGGGGGTGACCAGGCAAGCCTGGGAAGCAATGGTAATTCACTCTCGAGCTGGTCTCTGGAGACGCATTCTCCTCCGTCACAGGTCAAGATGAACCCTGCTGGCAGGGATGCCTGTCTCCTCTATGTTCATGGATCTCTGGGACCAGTTCTTATTTTTAATGTTCCGTCCTTTGAGCTCGTAAGAAATTTATAGTTATGCATCCTGACTTCCGATTTGAAGAGTAGGGCCACTGACCCATTCAGGTGGCAGACCCTTTTTTCTTTTCCTCTTCTCATGTTAGTTGTTAACCAGATGTTGCTTACGTAAAAATATTGGTGGGGGTCCTGTTACTGCCAATGTAGCAGACTACAAATTCTGAAAACCCCTCCTACCACCCAATACCTAGAAAAACACTAGGAAAATATCACAAACAAGAAAGGCAAGGAAACACCGAGGTGCCAAAAATGAAGCAAGGGGGCCATAACCCAGAGCGGGAAGTACGTGTCGAGGCGGGCTGTGATGAGGGTCTTGTACAAATTTGGTGCCGTTGGGTTTTCACAACTATGCACGGAACAGGGTCTGTGCCAGGTAGGGAGGTAGAACCAAGACTTCTGTTGAAATCTGGAACTCCTAAAGTCAAAGTGTAGATTAAGGGAGCGGGGAGGGAAATGGGGTATTGGCAAAGGGAGACGACAAGGAAATATGCACGACTTGATTTGGGTTTTGAGTGGTGAAAAAAAGATTTCTTTGGAAAATTGGCAGCCTTGTGCTTCTCATCCGGTGGGTGTGGGTTTTGAATTTGCACCACCTGCATGGTCGAGGACACCCTAAGGAGAGAAGTTAACTTAACCGTTTCCCCAATAAGCTATCTTTGTTTTTTGTTGTTGTTGTTTTTTTTTCATTGAGGATGATATTAGCTGTGGGCTTTTCATAAATGGCTTTGATGATGTTTAAGTATGTTCCTTCTATCCCGACTTTCTCAAGGGTTTTTATCAAGAAAGGATCCTGAATTTTGTCAAATGCTTTTTCTGCATTGATTGACAGGATCATATGGTTCTTATCTTTTCTTTTATTAATGTGATGTATCACGTTGATGGATTTGCGAATGTTGAACCAGCCCTGCATCCCAGGAATGAATCCCACTTGATCATGGTGAATAATTCTTTTTATAAGCTGTTGACTTTGATTTGCTAGTATCTTATTGAGAATTTTTGCATCCATATTCATCAGGGATATTGGCCTGTAGTTCTCTTTTTTTACTGGGTCTCTGTCTGGTTTAGGAATCATAGTAATGCTGGCTTCATAGAATGAGTCTGGAAGTTTTCCTGCCCTTTCTATTTTTTGGAATAGGTTGAGAAGGATAGGTGGTATCTCTGCTTTAAACGTCGGTAGAACTACCCTGGGAAGCCATCTGGTCCTGGACTCTTATTTGTTGGGAGATTTTTGATGACTGATTCAATTTCTTGGCTGGTTATGGATCTGTTCAAGCTTTCTATTTCCTCCTGTTAGAGTTTTGGAAGTGTGTGGGTGTTTAGGAATTTGTCTATTTCTTCCAGGTTGTCCAGTTTGTTGGCATATAATTTTTCATAGTATTCCCTGATAATTGCTTGTATCTCTGAGGGATTGGTTGTAATAATTCCATTCTCATTCATGATTTTATCTATTTGGGTCCTCTCCCTTTTCTTTTTGAGAAGCCTGGCTAGAGGTTTATCAATTTTGTTTATTTTTTCAAAAAACCAACTCTTGATTCCATTGATCTGCTCTACAGTTTTTTTAGATTCTATATTGTTTATTTCTGCTCTGATTTTTATTATTTCTCTTCTTCTGCTGGGTTTGGGGTATCTTTGCTTTTCTGCTATTTCCTTTAGGTGTGCTGTTAGATTTTATATTTGGGATTTTTCTTGTTTCTTGAGATAGGCCTGGATTGCAATGTATTTTCCTCTCAGGACTGCCTTTGCTGCGTCCCAAAGCGTTTGGATTGTTGTATTTTCATTTTTGTTTGTTTCCATATATTTGTTAATTTCTTTTCTAATTGCCTGGTTGACCCATTCATTCTTTAGTAGGGTGTTCTTTAACCTCCAGGCTTTTGGAGGTTTTCCAGACTCTTTCCTGTGGTTGATTTCAAGCTTCATAGCATTGTGGTCCGAAAGTACGCATGGTATGATCTCAATTCTTGTATACTTATGAAGGGCTGTTTTGTGACCCAGTATGTGATCTATCTTGGAGAATGTCCCATGTGCACTCGAGAAGAAAGTATATTCTGTTGCTTTGGGATGCAGAGTTCTAAATATATCTGTCAAGTCCATCTGATCCAATGTCTCATTCAGGGCCCTTGTTTCTTTATTGACCGTGTGTCTAGATGATCTATCCATTTCTGTAAGTGGGGTGTTAAAGTCCCCTGCAATGACCACATTCTTGTCAATAAGGTTGCTTATGTTTGTAATTGTTTTCTACATTTACGCTATATATAATAAGCTATCTTTGGAGAATGGAATCTCCTCCTGGGCCTTAGAAGATTCTCACAAAAGAAAACAAACAAACAAACAAAAAAAAACCAACAGAAAAAAACAAACAAACCAGAATTAATGTAATAAAAGCAAGGGACACAGAATGTTGTTTGGCCTGGCCTACGAGGCACCCCACCCTCCCATATACCACATATCTTCCCTGGAGTGCCCTTGATCTTTGGGAAAAAACAATTCCTTGTAGTTCTTTGAGAAAACCAACCATTGAAATTTCACAGGTAACAAGATTCAAACACAGGACCCCTTGTCTTTACTTAAGACCTACTTTCTAAGGAAGTTCAAGCTGGTTCCAGTGGTTATTTGACATGTTTATTATAGTCTGGTTTAGAGTTGGGCTCCAAAGTCAGATAGAACTGACTTGAATTCTGGCCCAACATGTCACATGACCCTCTAAGCCTCAGAGAAATAAGGGTAATAATAATACCTACTTTATATGATTGCACAGTTTTAAAAAAGACAATGCATGCCAAGTGTTCAGCATGATTTCCTGACACATACTAAACACAATATTCACAATATTCACTAAACACAAATGTTAAAGTGTTTTGTTTCATAATGGTTTATTATTATAATTTTATTCATTTTTATACTTTCTGAGGCTGGAGAGCTAGTTTTATGAAAGTCTGTATTACTTGCTTTACATAGGATGGCCAGGATTCTACTTCTATTTGCTCAAGCTTCAGCTGGATGATAATATAGGTGACTAGCTACTCTATAGTCTATAAAGTTCCTTTACATCCATTTTTTTTCATTTTGCTCCATTATTTTATTAGTATAATGTTAGAAATTGAATCCATTTTGTGATTAAAAAACAAACAGGTTTAGAGAGACTGAGCGTCCAGCCCTATTAAAAGTAGAGCATTAATGACCCATGTCTTTCAAGTCTTAGTCCCATGACCTTTTCAATATGGCAGCTCACTTCGTTTCTAGACAAGCGACCTTAAAGTTCCCTCTAGGTGTTAATGCTACAGGCTGAGGATGCTGTGCCATTCCAGATACAGTCTACACCTACATGGAGGCATGCAGGAGGGACACCTAACCCAAAATTGGGAGAATCACAAAAAGCTTCCCAAGACCCAGGGCTCTCACACTGACCTCCACCGACCATAAGCTACGGTAGCTCCACCAGATCTCTCTCCCAGAGCACCACAGCCCACAGCTGACCTCTTTGCGTCCCCTACATGATCCCATTCCCACTGATTTTAACCCAGACGACAGGAGTCCCGGTGCTCCAAGTAAATCAGAAAAGCCAATGACTCTCTCGTTGTTGGGTGTTTGCTTGAGCAGGGATGAGTTGCTGCCTGAATCTCCAAAAGATGAAGTAGAGGGTAGAGCACGGTGGGGGAGGACAGAATTTGGAACGGAAGGAATGGATGGGGGCGGAGAGGCCCAGCTATGCCCAACCCTTCCTTCTCCCATTCCCACATCAGACTCTACAGGAGACACAACAAACTGGGGGCCAGCATGTGATCTGGTCTCCAATGGGAGAAGAAAATGTTGAAAAACTTTCAAAAGAAAGGCAATTTGTGTTGAAGGCCTTCTTTTTTCTCCCTCTCTGAATCCTGTCCTATCAGCCAGCGTCCCACCCCATCCTCCACACACAAGTGGAAATATTTTATGGACAGATAGAAATAAATGAGGGCCATCAAAGAAAAAGTGGGGGGGGGGGGGGGGGGGGGTTAGGGGAAGCAAAAAGAGAAGGGTGGGGGGCCCTTTCTTTTTCCCACCCCCCCCCCCCCGCCCCCCCCCCCCCCCCCCCAGTAAACCCCAGAACAATTCTAGCTTCTACAGACCTCTAGTTCCTCCCAGACCTTACCTCTGGGAGAACTAGGTAAGTATCTACAAATTCTAATGGTTTACTTTGCAATTTGGAGCTGTAAAATGATATATACTGCGGTTTCATTAAGGTGAAACTTCTGAGTAAATATTGTTAATAAAACCCTTTAAGTCTATTTCAGTGTTTGGGTTTAAATCATCTATTAAAACTGAACATACATGATAAATTATAGTCACAAGTCACTCAATTTTCCATAAGCCTAATATTTCTCGTTATAAGGTCTTAAGTTACGGGACGTTTTCAGCACTGCTTGGAGTTAGAATGTGATTTCATTTTACAGCTTGAGCAACGTTTCGTATAGTAAATACACTTCAAATAAATCTGTGGAATGAATGAACATTAGAAAATCAAGGGAAGTTTTAAAAGGCAGGTGTGGTGGCGTAGGAGAAGAGGGAGGAAGGTACAGTCTAAATGGGATGCAGACATTTCTGGGGATACCTGAAAATAAAACAAAACCTGGTGGGCAGGCAGCCTTAGTCCATTCGGGCTACTAGAACAGAATATCACAGACAGTGTGGCTAAAACAGAAACTTATTTCTTATGGTTTCAGAAGCTGGGAAGTCCAAGAGCAAGGTGCTGGCAGATCCAGTGTCTGGTGAGAGCCCTGTTCCAAATTTGCAGGTGGCCATCTCTCCATTGCATCATCCCATGGCAAAGAGTAGAGATAGCAATCTTCTTATAAAGGCACTAGTTCCGTTCATGGGGGCTCCAGCCTCATGAACTGATCACCTCCAAAAGTCTGACACTACCATGGGAGTTAGGATTTTGACACATGAATCGGGGGCAGGTAGAAGCAGCGGGGGGGGCCCCGCCCCCGTGGATGGGTACAAACATTCAGTCTACAGCACAGACCATAGGAGGCTAAAATTCCTGAGAGAGAAACCTTGAGGAAAGAAGCCAGGTACAGCCAGTATGACCTAAAGGAAATGAGCCATAGGAGGGAAGGGTCATTCTGTGCACAGTGAGACCATCACCTACTTTTGATCCCGGAGCAGCACTAGTGGACTCAATGGAGAGCAGCATGGATAGGAAATAAGAGTGAAATCTTCTCTAAATCTCTGGAAAATATAGATAGGGCCTCGGGCAGTTCTGCTGGGAGAATGTTCCAACTGAGTGTGATACAGAAAGAAAGGTAAAAGAAAACAGGGTATGCCACTGGGCTGGGCATGTGGTGCCCAGGGTGGGGCCTGGCACGGGAAGAAGGTAGTACCCAGTGGAAGATGGCAAGGAAGCAGAAACACCCACCGACACAGATCAAAATATTGGAGGGGCATTCAGTAGGAACTGGGGCCCTCATGGACAAGTGAGACCAAGGGGTGTTGAGCTTGGGGTAATTTTGTTAATGTGCCCTTAGTCTTGAGAGACTTAAGCTATGCAGGTAACTGCTAATTTGAACCCCAAGCTCCTGTGTCTCATGCTTAGTTCCATTCTTCTCTATCCCACGTCTAAGGGCTATCACTCAAGCTGACTTCATTTACCAGAATCGCACACACACGCACAAAGCTTATGGCTGTGCCGATCATAAACGTATTCAAACCAAGAGCTCTTTGAAGTGAAACACGACGTATTAACCATGCCCTGAAGAATAGGGGCCGATCACAACTGCATAGAATTTTGCAGTGGTTTTAAGCCCACGGTTACACACATTTCATTTGGTCCGCCTGATGAGCCAGGGAGGGAAGCACTGGGTGAGAGAACTGGATGCAAAACCAAGCAAGTACACAACACACACACAACAGGTAGTTGGACATCTCTCCGTATAGGGATCTCAGGCTCCCACTAAGTACTAGCTTCTTCACCAAGCAGGGTCTCCCTACTCCTCTGAGCCAGGCTGATGTGGTGTTGAGATCTTCCCCTTCGAGCTCAGCTCTGGAAGGGGAAGAAGTAAAATTCCCATGGCCTTCTGGAAAGGATTAGGTATTTGGTCTTCTACTTGGGGATTTGATTTTTTTTTTTTTTTTTTTTTTTTTTTTTAAAGGGGCAAAGTTTTTTTGGAAATGTTTAGATATTTTGTTTTTTTCTTGGGGTTTTTTTTTTTTTTTTTTTTTTTTTTTTTTTTTTGACAAGGGGATAGACTTGATGAGCTAATGTAAGGAACCAGTTCTTATGGACTCGGTTTGTTTTGAATTGTATTTGTGAGGTTTGTTTTAAGATGTGTCTACCTGTCACAGTGACATACGCCAGGGTGTATGTGCTGAAGCAGCCCTTTTAAGAACACTCCACCACAAAAACGGGCCTGAAAACTTTGTAGTTAACCTCTGCCCTTACGGATGAAGAAACTCTTCTCTGTGTGCCTCTAGCTCCACCACCAATGGCTGTAGCCTTGACTTTTTAATAGGGATGGCAAAAGCTCCAAGGATGTTATCCTTTAACCCGCAGAAGACTCTTGAACCCTCTGGGCCTCAATCTTCCACTTCTGAAGCAAAAGGGAGTGGATTCCATGATGTCTAATGTCCCTTCTCATACCTTAATTCTGTCAGGCAATGGGGCTGGGCCTTTACAGATTTTTTTTTTAAGTTTATTTATTTACTTTGAGAGAAAGAAAACATGCACACAAGGGGTGGGGGGGTAGAGAGAGACAGAGAGAGAATCCCAAGCAGGCTCTGCGCTCTCTGTGCAGAGCCCAACGCAGGCCTCAATCTCAAGAACCAGGAGATGAGGACCATGAGCCAAAATCAAGTCAGACACTTAAGTGGCTGAGCCTCCCAGGCGCCCCTGGTCTTGATCAGATTTCTAAGGAAAGGTCCCTTTGGGCAAAGAAGGAGATGCTGAAAATCTCAAGCAACCCAGAGATTCGTTCATCCACCTGTGGTAGTCACCAGACTCCCTCCTTCTATTACAGCCACATTTGGTCAATGTCTTTGTGTGTCGATGATTGCGGACCTATTTTGTGATTTTGGAGCTCTGTTTGTGACTTCATTTCATGGGGTTTGGCTGCAGCTCCTATTCATTCATTCAAGTATTCATTTATTCACTCAGCACATATTTTTGTGTGTAACTATGTTCCACGTAACAACTACTACTAACTAGATGCTAATATTTAATATGTGTAGCTAAACGGCAGCTACAACGTTAGGCAAAATCCATACTTCGCCTCGTACTTTTCCCAACATGAGGCAATTACGGTTAATAACCCCTTTTTATAGGAGGCTGAAGTTAGAAGAAACACGAGAGCAGCTATCCCACATTAGACAGCCTGACTCCAGAGACCAAGATCTTGACCATGGCACTGTATTGCCTCCAGGAAATTCAAAGGTGAGTCAAGCACGGCCCATACCCTCATGAGCTCATAGCTTAGAAGAGGACGCAGACTTGTAAAATTAGCACAATGAAAACTAAATGTTATCCTAAAGGAATGTGCTCTTAAAATAGCATGGTAAGAAGGAACATCTCAGCCTGCGTGGTGGAAAGGATGGGAATCAGGGAGATCAGCATTGTGTCACGAGGAAACGAACATTCAAACGGAGATACAAACTTCTATGACTTGGGTATTCTCTAACAGAAAGACAAAATACAGTCGAAATCACCATCAATCGGCTTCTATCTGCTGTGGAACACGTAGTCCCTCATTAGGAATGAAGACATGAGATGCTTCCCAAGAACTGTGTAGATGAGAGAAACTTTGCCCTGGGAGAGTCGAAGGGTCAGCTATATGAATTTGAATCGTGTCTCAGTCCAGTCGCACTGTTATGACAAAATGCTGTGGATGGAGTGGCTTATAAACAACAGAAATCTAGCTCTAACAGTTCTGGAGTCTGTGAAGTTGAGATCTAGGCACGGACAGATTGGGTATCTGGTGAAGGCCCACTTCCTTGTTCGTAGATGGTTGTCATTTTGCTGTAACCTGACAGGTCAGAAGGAGTGAGGGAGCTCCCCGGGGTCTCTTATGAGAGCATGAATCCCACTCGTGGGCGCTGTGCCCTCACGACCTAATCGCTTGCCAAAGGCCCCACCTCCTAGTACTATCACTTTGCGGGTTAGGAAGTCAATATGAATTTGGGGGGAAACAAAGATTCAGTCTATGCTAAATAAAAAATAGACAATGCCCATGAGGCTCTAGCTCCCTTGCAGGGCAAACCTATCTGAAAGTGTTAACGTGGGTAAATACGCTTCTATCAGGAAGATAGATCATCCGTGTTGGATGGTCTTAAACCAAGAGAGAGTCAGAACTACAGATTGGTGCTGCCCCTCTTGGCATTGTTCAGGAAAGGGTACGCCCTTTCAGGCCAAAGCTAGCGTCCCAATGCGTCCACCCACATCCGGATGTCAATTCCTGAGGACTACAATAAGCATTCCCACGGTAGAACAAACTCCCCTATCTCTGATCTCGTAACTTTGCTTCCCCAGGATCTTGTCTGTGAGGACAGAGTGCTTCGGCCAGCGAATTTGCACATCCGCTTGGGCTTGACAATAATAAATAAGCCTCCTAGCTTCTGTATAAAAGAATAAATTGGCCCTCTAATCAGCTAGGTGAGAAAACGGAGGCACAGAGAGGTACCACAAATTCTCAAGAATTCTCTTTGTAACCCTTCTGGAATCACCATCATGAAAGTAAGACATCACCACAGGCAGGGCACGCCCCAGATTGCACGGGGCCCTTACAAACACCAACAATTTGATTAAAAAACGTATTACAAAATTCATGGGCTCTTGTGACACACAGTGATTCATCAGTGGAGATTTGAAAGAATAGGGAGGAAAGAGGTCTTTATGCATCTGCTTATTGTTTAACACGTACACATGAAGATTCTTCAAAGCGCCCAAGTACCAGGAAGAGCTAATATCTAAACTTGCTCTTCGTGTTCTTTATTGTCAAATGCACGGTTTCTGGCAGATTTCCTGTCTGTCGCCACAAGAAAATGGTAGTGATTTGAGGCACCTGGGTGGCTCAGTCGGTGGCGTGCCCGATTTTGGCTCATGTCATGATCTCCCAGTTCGTGAGTTCGGGCCCCATGTGGGGCTCTGTGTTGACAGCTCAGAGCCTGGAGCCTGCTTCCGATTCTGTGTTTCCTCTCTTTCTGCCCTTCCCCTGCTCACGCTCTGCCCCTCTCTCAACAATAAATAAACATTAAAAAAAATCTTAAGGTAGTAATGCTGTTAGTACTGATGATGCCTTGGCTCTTCAGAACCTGTTTGTATTGAAAGAATTTAGATCTGTGTGCCTCTGCCATTCCTTGTACTGCAGATTTAATGCCAGTGAACTCCCCATTCATCCCACTCCACCATTTATCGGGCTATTGGTGAATATTGGCTTCCGGTGACACTCTCAAGACTGTTACTGGGTTGCATTGATGATGACCACAAATGCAAGTCTTGCTCAGAGTATGTTGGAATATATGAACAAGAATTAATTTCCTGGTCACGGTTCATGTACCATTTGGAATCTTATAGCATCAACATACAATAGCACATCTTCCCAGTACATCTTCTCTTGAACCCTTTAGGCCATCAACAGTGCCTTTATAGATTGGGATCTCTTTCAAGGTTGACTGCCATCCTGCCTTCCACACACCTCCATTGGCAGGCAGTTGTGGGTGAGGGGCCTGGGCTGCTAGAATACTGGTCCCATTCACACAGAGAATGTTCACTATTTATCTGGCAGGGATTCAGACCAACCCGGCAGAGCATGAGGTCATTAATTGAAAAGCTCTGTTGGCATCGTGGAACAAAGGCTTTCAAAGCCCTATGGACACAGGTGTGGCCACCTTGGAGAACTACCTGACATGTGGCATGGAGCCTCTGTGGGGGTGGGTGACTGCCCCACGTTCCAGCAGGAGGCCCGATGCCACTCCTGCCACCTTTGCGGCACCACAGTCAGCACGCAGATGGGTCACAGCAGAAGCATGAGCCTACCGTGCCGCTACAGGCCAAGAGTTGACGGTGGACCTCTGCTGGCCAAAGCATCGAATTCAATCTACGTCAAGTGTGAATAGGAACCACCCAAATTCAGTACGTCAGCACCATCCCGGAGGCCCAGTTCCAAGAAAGAAATCACACGCTGACCAAAGAGAGGAATCTGCACACAGGATCACCCCAGTAAGCGTTAGTGTCGTGGACAAACTACGAATTTGGGTCCCCCAAAGTTGTAAGTTGAAATCCTAACTCCCAACGTGATTGTATCAGGAAGTGGCACTTGGAGAGGTGATTAGGTCATGAGGGCAGAGCCCTCACAACTGGGATTAGCACCCTTATAAAAAGAGACACAAGAAGGACAGCTGGGTGGCTCAGTCGGTTGAGCGTCCGACTTCGGCTCAGGTCATGACCTCACGGTTCGTGGGTTTGAGCCCTGCATCCGGCTCTGTGCCGACAGCTCAGAATCTGGAGCCCGCTGAGGATTCTGTGTCTCCCTCTTGTGGACACTGGATTTGCTGATGTCTTACCCTTGGGACTTCCAACTTCCAGAACTCTGAGAAGTAAGTTTCTGTCATTGAAACCACGCTGCCTGTGGTAATTCGTTAGAGCAGCCTGACTAAGCCAGTTATATCAATACAAAACTTGATGATCTTAAATTTTGGTTCTTAACTCTACTGAAGTAGACTCTAGCCTAGGAGTCAGGAGGCCTGATTGTTTCTTATGTTACTCTTTATTTTGAGATCATTTTAAACTTATAGAAAAGTTACAGGGGCGCCTGGGTGGCTCAGTCGGTTGAGTGTTCGACTTCAGCTCAGGTCACGATCTCACGGTCCGTGAGTTTGAGCCCCGCATCAGGCTCTGGGCTGACGGCTCAGAGCCTGGAGCCTGCTTCCGATTCTGTGTCCCCCTCTCTCTCAGCCCCTCCCCCATTCATGCTCTGTCTCTGTCTCAAAAATAAACAAACATTAAAAAAAAAATTTTTTTTTAAAGTTACAAAAATAGTACATAGGACTTTAATACCCTTTATATAGATTCATGAAAAGTTTGCATTTTTGCCTCATTAGCCTTTTCATTCTATCATATGTAACATATACATGTATGTATAATATATACATGTATGTATGTGTACATATTTATAAATACATTAATTTTTACATATACATTTTAGACATATATACAGTTACATGTATATACATTATAAATACAGTTTATATATAATGTATATATAAGTATATATACTTACATATACATGCATTTTTTCCCCTAAATCATTTGAGAGTGATGGAGACTCTAAATATTTGCCTAAATATATTATGGTATATTATTTCCTAAGAATAAAGCTCCTCTCTGACACACAGGACAATTATCAAAGTTTTTTTTTAATTAATATTGATAGAATACAGTTATCTGAAGCACAGTCTATTTAAAGTTTTGTCAATTGTCTCAATATTGTCGTTCTTATATCGTTGACATTTTTTACAAGTACAGGCTGGCTACTTTCTAGAGTGTCTTTCAGTTTGGGTTTTCCTGATGTTTTCTTATGGTTGGATTCTGGTTATGCATTTTTGGCAAGAAAACAACAGAAGTAATATATTCTTCTCAGTGTATCATATCAGGAGAGGCAGGACAATGTCACTTTATACCAACATGGGTGATGATAACTTTGGTCACTTGTTATTGGTGCTTAGTAGGTTTCTCCATTATAAAATTACCTTTGGGGCGCCTGGGTGGCTCAGTCGGTTAAGCATCTGACTTCAGCTCAGGTCATGATCTTGTGGTTTGTGAGTTCAAGCCCCGCGTTGGGCTCTGTGCTGACAGCTCAGGGCCTGGAACCTGCTTCGGATTCTGTGTCTCCCTCTCTCTCTGCCCCTCCCCCACTCATGCTTTGTCTCTCTCAAAAAATAAATATTAAAAAAAAGGGGTTTTTTAAATAAAAAAAATTACCTTTTCCCCCTTTGTAATCAGTACGTAACTTGTGATGAAATCCTCTTAGACTGTGTAGGTAACTTGTTTCTCATCCAGACTATTTTTTCTCTAATTGTAACAGCCACTGATAATTTTATACATCAGTCATTTCTCCTATATTTATCATTCTAGCTAAAGAATTTTCTCTTCTTCCCCATTTGTTTATTTAGATCAGTGTAGAATCAGAATTTGTATTCTATTCAATGGGTTCTAATGTACTACAATCCCTTATTTTGATGTTCAAGTTGTCCCCGATTTAAGTAACATGGATTTGAATACCCCTCTAACTCTAAGCAGCTATGGGAACTGGGGCAAGTCACTTTTGCTTTTTGAGGTCTCGGTTCCATTCTGCATGACAAGGAAGCTACGCCAGAAAGTCTTTCATTTCTTTTTCTCTACGTAGGCCTCAAAAACCAAGGCACTTATTTTCCTTCTCTTGCTTGCTAGGTTTTTTTTTTTTTTTTTTTCATTGTTGTTTTCACTTTAAGAGTTTTTTGTTTCTTTGTTTTTACCTAACTTGCATTTAAAAAACCACCTAAATAGCCATCACAGTGGATAATCGGCTGAAAGCAACACATGATTAGCTAGGTCATTTATTTCTTAACAGGAGGAGAAGGAGGAGTAGAGTATGGCCTTTTGTATCAAAAGGATGGAGTAAATTGAAGACCTCTGACCCCCAGCAGGAAATAGTTGCCGCTTCCTCTGACAGTGCAGCTCTTCTCAGATGGGGCATTGTTCTTGGAACTAATGGCCAGAGAAGAAGCAATTCTCACCCCCCTCTTCGTCTTCCCTCACTTCCCCACCATTTCCCCACCCACTGAGATGCCTAACACCTAAAGCTCTACGTTCTGTCTTTCCCTCCCATGCTTTATGACCAGGGTGGATTTGGTTTCATTAATGAGAACTGGCAGGGTGATGTGGAGAGGAAGTGACATGTGAGTTCCTTTTGTGGTCACCAATGACTCTATTACAGGCAAACAGAAGTAAGGCTTCTGCTCATGACTGTATGGTTAGGGTGTCATATATGGTGTGTGTGTGTGTGTGTGTGTGTGTGTGTGCGCGCGTGCATGCGCGCCGTAGAAACATGCACATACACATACTCTGTAAGAAACGCCAATTAGTGACTAATTTTTCATTTCTGCTTTTTAAAAATTTATTTTTAATTTTTTCTAATGTTTATTCATTTTTGAGAGAGAGATAGAGTGCAAGCGGAGGAGGGGCAGAGAGAAAGGGAGACACAGAATCTGAAGCCAGCTCCAGCCTCCAAGCTGTCAGCACAGAGCCTGATGTGGGGCTTGAACCCATGAACCCTAAGATCATGACCAGAGCCAAAGTCAGAGTGTTAACTGACTGAGCCACTCAGACGCCCCTCTGTTTTTTTATTTGTTTGGTTTTTTTTTTATTTTTTTTTAACATTTTTTATTTATTTTTGAGACAGGAAGAGACAGAGCGTGAACAGGGGAGGGTCAGAGAGAGGGAGACACAGAATCTGAAACAGGCTCCAGGCTCTGAGCTGTCAGCACAGAGCCCGACGCGGGGCGCGAACTCACGGACTGAGTCGGCCGCTCAACGGACTGAGCCACCCAGGCGCCCCTGCTTTTTTTTTTTTTTAAATTAGATGTTGTGAAATGTACATTGCTCTATAACAGTTACAATTTTATTCTTTGCAATGCTGATGAAACTAATTAGGGCCATTATTAAATTAGAATTGAGGCCAAAGGAACAAAGGTAGAAAAAAATAATGAGGAGCATATACATGATCCTTTCGAATGTTTCCCTTGGTCATTTACTATCAAGGATTTCTAGCAGTTTTGCTTTCTCATTCTTCCAGCTCACACCCAGGTCAAGGAGCAGAACAAAGGATTTGTTCTTTGTTTCTTGGCTTTAAATATTCCTATCGGCTTCCTAGTATACTATCAATCTCACCATCAAAACAGCTCGTACCTCATCTTTCTCAAGACGATGATTCAGGGAGGAAAAGAGGGAGAAATTATTTACAGACATTTAATTTTTTGTCCGGCAAAAATAAGCCCTAGGAAATAAGTTTCCTATGACCACATTCCCCGTCATTTTCTGATTAATTCTGTGGAGAAACCTACATCAACCTAAATATCAGTTGTACAAAAAAGTTGAGGCGAGCTCCACTACAAATCAGCAACCAAACAATATTTTAAAACGTTAAGCATACGGCAAACACGTAGCTTGGATTCCATCCACTCAGCACGTTAGTGTTGCAGATTTTTTTGATGAAGCCAGCAATCTGCAGAAGCGTTTCTGAATGGAGGAGCTCCTAGAGTCTAATCACTCCGGGAAAAGGAGTTATTCTTGTTATCAGTTGGGGACAGTTGCCATTCATACTACAGAAGAAAGCAGGATCTATTGCAGAGCATGAAATTAAATTTTCCAGGTAGCAGCAAGTAATTGATACCGTGGGGTGACCTTTGCCCAGGGCAGCCAATTTCAATCCGTAGAGAACAGTAATAGGGCCAGCTACCCTGCTTGACCCCCACAAGCTGAGCTTGAAAAGCAAGACATTCAAGTAACTTCAATTTCTCTCCTAAATTGCTCCCCATTTTTGTTACCTTTGTTCTCTCAGCCTTTGTTCTAATGTGTATTTCCCTGATGACCTCATACATTTTTTATGAAATTATTAACTAGTCCACCTGAGACAACTAAGTGAGAATCAGATTTATCAGCTTACTCTATGCTTCAGAGTTGGGGGGGGGGGGCGGGGTTGTTTGTTTCTTGTCTTGCTTTTTGGGTTTTGTGGGTTTTGTTTTTTTGGGTTTTGTTTTTTTGTTTTTTTTTTTTTTTTACAATAAGACATTAATTTTTCTGGGTTTTCAGTTCCTAATTTATCATCAGAAAGATTTTTGGAAAATAGAGAAAGGTAAACCTAGAGAAGCCACATCACCTTTTTTCTTATGGAATCTTCACTTACATATTTGAAATTAATTGTTTTTTCTCTGCATCATGGCAGAGCATCTATCACCAAGAATGAGTTTTAAGAGGACTATTAAATTTACTTCAACATGAAATTAGGATAGGAAAGTCTACCAACAGAGAAGAAATCATGTGCCTGTCTTTTGGAATTGTTCAAAAACTAAGTTGGGAGTTTAGTTTTCCATAGTTTCCCTAACCTATTGCTAGTCCTGAAAATTTTAACATGGAATATGCAATAGCTCCCAAATTAGGCTTATTTGGTTCAAAGCTCCAGGCCATTTTAAACCCCTCAGGTAAGGAAAATGGACTGAAAGCCCTAAGGTAGCAATTTGGGGCAGAAGTTATGTAAGTGCAAAACGCAGACCAGAAGATCACAGCTCCTTGGCCAATTTAGATTTTAATCAGATTTTTCATTCCAACTTTAATTAAAGTGTTTGACTTGGAAAAATGGCTATGAGAAAAACTGACTGCCAGTGAAGCAAAAGAGAAAAAGTAATTGGGGAAAAAAATGTGCCCTGACTGCTCTGAAGAGTCATAGCATATGTTAGAAAGGAAAAAGAAGAATGCTGTAATGAACTATTCCCAACCTAAAGCAGGATTTCTCTCTCTGAACGTACAGAAAAATGTGTGTGGTTTTGCTCCTTCTATGCTGACATAAGTGAAAATAAATTTAAAAAAATTCCTTGTTTTAAAATTTAAACTCTAGGGGCGCCTGGGTGGCTCAGTCGGTTAAGCATCCAACTTCGACTCAGGTCATGATCTCACGGTCTGTGAGTTCGAGCCCCGCGTCGGGCTCTGTGCTGACCACTCAGAGCCTGGAGCCTGTTTCAGATTCTGTGTCTCCTGCTCTCTCTGGCCCTCCCCCGTTGATGCTCTGTCTCTCTCTGTCTCAAAAATAAACGTTAAAAAAAAAAAATTTAAACTCTAATGATACCCCCCATCTTATCATTAACTTCCTCTGCCTGGTTTGGTCAGGCTAATTTCTGTGGCAATGAACCAATCAGCTAATATGTGTTGAGTCTTTACTGGCTCAGGAACTAGGAAGATTCTTCAACAAGTACTGAACATGGTTCCTGCTCTTGGAAAGCTTGTCATCTTGGCTAAAGAGATGACAAAAGCCTAAGACAATCAGATCTCCAGCCTAAGAACCTGGATGGCACATTTCTGACTTTTGTAACAGTCGAGATGAGGGGGAATCTGTCTTGTTACAGCAACTCCACTCGTGTCTACAAAGGTGGGAGGTTGGAAGATGGACAGAATTTGGGTAGGTACAGAGGTGTCCCAAGTTACTCTGATGCAGGCGACAGCTAAGTAGGCTGAAGCAGGGGAGGGAAGCCAAGGCTGATCAGAATGGAGAGTTTGTATAGGGGAATGGAGGTAAAGGAGTGAAACTAACCTGGACATCCGACAAAGGCATTTATATCAACTATGATGTATCTCACTTTCGTTAGGTGCTATTACTGTCTGCCTGGGCTTTGACCATTTTAGATCATTTCCGTGCCAGAATATCTCTTTCCTACAGGTGCTGCCAATCCAGGGGTGAGAGGATGCAATTTTGGGGAAGAGCAGTCTGGTGGTTTACGAAAGCTGCATCGTCAGAAGGAGAGTGACAGTGTGGAAGCTAAGAGACTACCGTCCTGACCAGGGAAGAGCCCTGGCCTGTCAGGGCTGAGATGGACACAACCATGATGAATGCAAAATAGGAGAATCTGAGCTACCATGATCCAGCAAAGAATGTTTAGCACTTTCTATGGGCCAACCTGGAGGTAAAAAATTGGTACGACTTGGGGCGCCTCAGTCGGTTGAGCCTCCGACTTCAGCTCAGGTCATGAACTCGTGGTTTGTGAGTTCGAACCCCACATCAGGCTCTGACAGCTCAGAGCCTGGAGCCTGCTTCGGATTCTCTCTCCCTCTCTTTCTGCCCTTCCCCTGCTCATGCTCTGTCTCTGAATAATAAATAAAATGTTAAAAAAATTAAAAAAAATTTTTTTAAATCAGTGCGACTTGGAAGGGGGCAGTGGGGTCGGACTCACGGTCGCATCGCATCCAAGAAACAGGAACACACTGCCAGTCCCCTAAGGAAGAGCAGAGATGTGAGCCCTATTACACCTGGCTTGAGACAGCATAGACTGGTGTGGCAGGTGTGGGCAGAAATGGCAAGAAAGCCTCACCTAGAAGATGCCATTCAGCTGGGGTTGCAAGGGCAAATCAGATCTTGCCAGGCAGAGAAGCAAGACAACACAAAAGCAGAGGATCAGCATTAATTGGGAAGACAGGCCAACATCAAAGACGGAAATTTTAAAATTGAATTAAAGAGCTGCCACCATTTTCTTTTGTCTTATACACCCGGTCTCTGGGACGTTCTGAACGAAGAAAAAAAAAAAGTGGAAAAAAAAAAAGGAAGAAAGGATCACAGCCTTTGGCAAACACCGAAATACTTAGAGATAAAGAGGCAGAATACTTCGATCTGTGGGGCAAGGTTTTTTTTTTTTTAATTTTTTTTTTCAACGTTTATTTATTTTTGGGACAGAGAGAGACAGAGCATGAATGGGGGAGGGGCAGAGAGAGAGGGAGACACAGAATCGGAAACAGGCTCCAGGCTCCGAGCCATCAGCCCAGAGCCCGACGCGGGGCTCGAACTCCCGGACCGCGAGATCGTGACCTGGCTGAAGTCGGACGCTTAACCGACTGCGCCACCCAGGCGCCCCTTTGGGGCAAGGTTTTAATGCTCATGCTTCATTAGAAAGAACCATCCCAGGAAGCGAGAGGAGAAAAAGAAGGGAGGCAAGAATGGGAGCAAATGAGAAGGCACGCATCTCTGCAATGACAGCTGTACCAAAGTAAGCCAAGAAGGGACACAGCCAGTGGCTTGACAGGGGCAGGTTGCATCCCGACAAGCTGTATGAAAAACCCTACTTCCAAACACTACATCAGAGGGAGGACTCCCTCCTGCCTCCTCTTTCCCCTTTATCAAATGAACCCCATGGGAGTTCCCTTCCTATGGTTCTGTGTCGGGTCATCTGGCCTCTTTTGGCAACAGACCCCTTTTGAGGAAGATCTGGTAACCTATGATGTGGCATTTTATGAGATCAGAAGTGGAGGAAGAGGTGAAGACAACACAGGGACAACCGTGAGATCCATCATGAAGTCTTTCCCCTCAGCTATCAGTCTAGGTGCCGAGGGTCCAGGGGACAGGTGAGGCCAGGAGAATCTGATGAGGCCAGTAGGAGGTGTCCTATACTAGACGTATCACTACCACACACCTATCTCATCATTATTATGATTAGCCCTTCTCTATGCCAAGAAATTTCCAGAACCGTTGCTTCTTTGATTTTTCCTTTCTGCATCCCTAGTATGCCCAATTACGCAGATATTCTACAGGGGCAACTTGAAACAAGAAAAAGTAAAACCCACGTCAGTTAATGCTGTCACACAGAAGCTCACTGACGAAACTAGTTAAAACAAGATAGAGGTGAACCTGGGCAGAGGGCATTAAGTGAGGGATGGGGAGAGAAGTAGGTTCCGGATCCTATTTCTTAAGCTTGGTTTTCGGCAGTTTTTTTCTTATTTTTAAATGGGGGGCGATGGAGGACTGTGTTCATTTCCTTGAAATTTGGTCCTCTTCTCAGGAGAGGAACAAGGAGAAGGGGTGAGCTTGACCAGGAGAGAGAGGCACACAGGCACTACAAAACACAAACATTTACAGTCAACATCCTTGGGAAACCACTCAGAAGGCTGCCAGGAGACGTGCAGAGCCGGAATATTAACAACGCTTTCCCTCGCAGCCTGATCAGACCTAATCATAAACTTGTCACCTAGTTTAGGACGAACCCTTTAGAACAAAAAAATAGGACAACAAAAAACGGGGCTTTGAGTTCAGACGCAGAAATGGTCGATGTGGCAACTAGCCCATGAAAATGATCACAAGCCTGCTTTCAAAGGTTGCTCTTAAACTTGAAAATGAGGATATTAGCAGCAATTGAATGGAAGCCTCGTGTCCATCTGAACCGTGGCTCTGCTGGGTCCCTCCTAATTAACCTCTGTCCTGCTGACTGTATAATTCAATAGGGGCTTCTCTTTTAAGTTAACTCGGACTGTCTGCTCATTCAAGCTAATCCTTCTAGTGCTTCGCAAAGAATGAAATGGGAAAGATTAGCCTTCCCGTTTGTAGCTTCAGGTACCGCTACGTGGGTACAAGGGGAACCACCATTTTTCCCTTTTGTCTGTTTGAACCCTCTGTTTTCCAAGCTGTCCAATATAAGCAATTAGAAGACAGAATTCTGAAGACACCATCTTGCCATGCTTGGAGTTAAACAACCCATGTAATTACTTTTTTTGTCTCAACAGACTTGGTATCACGTGAAATTTTACCCAATGTTTACATCTTTTCTCAAATTTCATTTTCATGCCACCTTTACAATTTTTGCTGTATTTCTGCATCACTTTGAAGTTGACTTACTTTGAAGTAAATAGCTTTTTAGCTTTATCTAAGCAGCAGTATTGTGAAATTTCAATTTTAATGTGCTATGTACGTGTGTGCATTTGTGCATGTGTCATTTTAAAAAACGTATACAGTAGAGCCTTGGATTGCAAGTAACTTGTTCTCCGAGTGTTCTGCAAGACAAGCAAACATTTCTAATAAATTTTAACTTGGTAAACGAGCGAGGTCTTGCAATACGAGTAGTATGTGATGCTCGATGTCGCACGATCACAATGAAGCCACTGGTTCTTCTAACTCTCTCTCTCTCTCTCTCTCTCTCTCTCTCTCTACGGGATTGTGGGTAATGATTTCCCAAGCTCAGATACTCGGTCTCAGGTCACAGAGTTTGGCAGAAATCACTGGCTTTTTGTTTTTTTTTTTTCAGAAAGCTAGAAGTTGCACCTATGGACAGTCCTTTGCTTTTCCATACAAGAGAAAGCTTAGGAATGCTTTGCTTCATCCCAGGTCACTGGACAGGTTCCCTGTTAAAGTTGCATTAAAAAGAAAAAGATTCCATTGAGCCAATAGATATCAGTGATTCCATTAGTGATGATGAAAATCATCCTACACAATAACCCTCCTCTCTCTTGTCTCCCTCACATCACTCATGAAGGTTTTCAAAGGTAAGTGCAGGTTTAGTATATTTTAGTATTTTATATTTTACAATATCGTAATCATTTTTATAGGAATATTTTTGGGCTGTGGAACGAAACGTATCATCTGAATTTCCATTATTTCTTATGAGCAAATTCACTTTGATAGACAAGAGCTTGGGATTACAAGCATGTTTTTGGAATGAACTATGCTTGGAAACCAAGGTTTTACTGTAATCTCATTTCATCCAAATTTTCTAGGGTCTTGGAGAATAACAAAGTATGGATGGGGCACTCTTTAATTAGTGCACTGAAACAATAAAATGGAAAGAAAAACAGAATCAAAGAACTACATCCCTAGAAATGCATGGGAGTCTAAACTGACGTGTTTCTTTCTTTTTGAAAGGGAAACATTGCAATATTTGCCACCTGACCTGAACCTTTAATCTATCTGTGTACTAAGAAATAGTCTCTATAAATTTGTATCTATATTCACACTTATTCATCTTTTAATGTTTTTTCTAGTAAACCTATACATAACAAAAAGATGTTAGTCATATACTATATAAAGTCATCCCGTGTTCTATATTTGTAAAAAATGGTTCATGAATTTATTTTTTTTTTAATTTTTTTTTCAACGTTTATTTATTTTTGGGACAGAGAGAGACAGAGCATGAACGGGGGAAGGGCAGAGAGAGAGGGAGACACAGAATCGGAAACAGGCTCCAGGCTCTGAGCCATCAGCCCAGAGCCCGACGCGGGGCTCGAACTCACGGACCGCGAGATCGTGACCTGGCTGAAGTCGGACGCTTAACCGACTGCGCCACCCAGGCACCCCGGTTCATGAATTTAGTTGGGTAATTTGGAGAGAGTAGGGGAGAGTTCTTTGACACGTGACCTCAGTCAACAGGGTTGCTACCACGGAATCTCCAATCTTATTATTCCTCTTCCTCATTTCCTGGAGATCCAATCACTCAACACGGCACACTGGTTGTGTCAATAAATCAGAGCCATCTGATCGATTCATTGCAGAACCTGCGGGTTCTCAGTCCTCCTGCCACGTTTTTCTGTAGGGAATCTAGCCCCAGGTCCCTTTCCTTAGAGAGAGTCATACAGAAAATCAGATGGGTAGGCAGAACCTTAAACGCCACAGCCTTCATGAAAACAATGTATGGTTTAGATTCAGAGCAGGAAAACAGAAGAGTTCTACTCTCAGAATAGTGGCACAGGGAGCTCCACGAGATCATTCGCCAGCAACCCTAACTCGTGAAAACTATTTTTAAAAGCCATCACATAAAGTCTCTGGAAATCATCCAAAGGACAAACATCAATTAAAAAACATTAATTCAAGAGGTCCCTAGGTGGCTCAATCGGTTAAGCATCCGACTTCAGCTCAGGTCATGATCTCATGACTCGTGAGTTCAAGCTCCACATCGGGCTCTGTGCTGACAGCCCGGAGCTTGGAGCCTGCTTGGGATTCTGTGTCTCCCTCTCTCTCTGCCCCTCCCCCACTCATTCTCTCTCCCTCTCTAAAATAAATGAACATTAATTAAAAAAAAAAAGTTAATTCAAGAAACTCTACTAAATCTTAGGACAGTAATGGTCTGTGGCCCTTAAGCCACAAGCCATACTCTCCCTCCGCTCTGCACAGGTATGGCCAAGAAAAAACGGATTCCTCTCCCCTTATCTCCCAGTCAAGGGATACAGTAGCTCCTTGAGAGGGAATGGCCACCAGCATTTGTCATTCCCTTCAGCAATGACTTGCAGTGATTAAGTTCCTGGCACGTGTGGACAAGATGTTGCTCCTTTCCTTCCCCTAACCCTCCACTCATAAGGGAGAGGTCTTACCTCAGGCATGGCAGGCCAGAATATTGGAGACCCAGCTGCCCTAGTCACAGCTTGCTCTTCGGGTGGCGATCCCATGCTGGGAGAAACACATTGAGAAGATGAGAGGTCCCTGCCCAGCACCCTGCTCTTAAGGCAGGGGTGTCACACTCTTCCTACCTCCGGAGCAGTGGCTCAGAGATTTTGCCAGGGAGTAAAGCAGTCCACAAGAACAGAGAGTTCTGAAGGTCTTCCCAAAGGAACTGACTTTATTTGAAACAGAGCATGGGGGAAGTTCAAGCCTAAGGATGCTCTCAAAAATCTCGGAGATGTTCGTGGCAGGCAATTTAAGAGGCAGCTGGTAGTCCTCTGAAAACAACAAACTAAACCGAAGGGCAGCTAGTTGAGGAGCGAGAACAAAGGAAAGAGGTAAGAAAAGTCCCTCCTGGGATCAGAGCAAAGACTGCAACTGTAAAAGGTGCTCCATTTAGTAAGATCAGCCCCAGAATCAATTCATGCCCCAGGCATCGTCAAAAACAGTAGTGCAACCGGCCAGTAATTAGGGGACACTATCAGTTTGTCGGGATAGCAAGTGAGACAGACACCCTAACAGATAAACCAAGAGGTGAAAAAAAATCAAACAAAGAGAACCATTCTTACACCAATGTCATCCCAGGGCAACAGCGTGCGTGACCAAAGGCTCTACCTTCTGAGAAACAATATCGTAAGGATCCCACTTTGGGAGAAACATTGCACTAACATGAGCCAGCCAAATAAACAAGTCAACACCAACAAAAACAATCCACAGAAAGGGGAAGGAAATCAGCATCTCGAGTCGGTCCAATACATTCTCTAAAAATGCCCAGTTTTCAACAACAAAAGACTACGGGGTATGAAGAAAACAAGGAAGTATGACCAACACAGGGAACAAAGTAAGAAACAGGAGCTGTAAGGAGCACAGGCACTGGATTTAACAAAGACTGCAAAACAAAAAAGGAAACTAAGCTTTAAAAAGCAAAAGAAGGTCGCATGACACGGTCTCATCAACAGACGATGGCAATAAATATTTTTTAATTATTTTGCAACAGAGCTTCGTCTTTTCTCCCCCTTTACTTAATCCTTTATATCAGCAAGAACTCCGAGATATTTATTTTATCTAATAATTTGGGTTATTATCTAACACTCCTTCACTTTGTTGTTCCAACTATTCCAGCTTTATCCCTTGGGAGCTATTTGGGTTGATTCCTTTGATAAGCCCCATGAAGGGAGAGTATGGTGGATTTAGGTGTTTTGTTTTGTTTGAGCCTTTCTTTACTTTCTGGCACTACAGGATGCTCCAGATTCTGCTCATATAAATCCAGCCCAGTCCTTGAATCAGCCGTTTCCCCCGAGGAATTCTGGTTTCTTTGATTGGAAAATAGTGTTAGAATCCATGCCTGAAGGCTAGGTTTCTTCCCTGAGTAAAGAAGATGTTCTAAAATTAATTGGGGTGATGGTTACACAAATTTGTGAAAATAGTAAAGAGCAATGAATCCTACACTTTAAATGGGTGCATTGTAGGATATGCAAATCTCAAGGAAGCCCTCATTAGAAAGAAAAAAAAAATTGGTCTGGGGGAGTTCTCGATTTCGGAAAGCAAAGAACGAGTCAGACAAAAACTGTACATAATAAATCCTTTGCAACTCGAATCAAGCATGTGGCCCCAGGGTGACCATCAGGAAGGAGTGCATTTGGCATATCAACTACACATGAGGAATTACTGCCTACAAATACGAAAGCCTCAAAAATTTGTGAGCACTTTTTAAAGCAAATTGGACCGTCCCAAACCATTCAAATTCCCCTTTCTTAGGACCTTGGGGAGTATTACACGTGGTATTGTTTAATTAGAGCTCTGAAACAATAGGAAGGAAAGAACACAGCATGAAAAAGTCCTATACCCCTGGAAATACTTGGGAGTCTAACTGGCTGGTCTTTAATGGAAAACATTGCAGTAGTTTCTAGGCAGCCGCCATGAACTTTGAATGCATGCTGGCTGGGGAGAAGCCCCACACCCCCATACTCCACACAAAGACCTGGGGCCATATTGTGCCTCTAAAACTGTCAGGGAACATAAGCCTAAACAGGTGTGAGTGTTGCTAGTTTCCTGAAAGAACTCAGAAGCCCAAGGCTCCCTTATTCTGTGTGTGGGAGACTATTTATTGGCATGGAAAAGAGTGGAAGAAAGAAAAGGAGAGGAGAATTCCGATCCAAGCAGTTGCACAGCCACCTCTGGTGTTTATTATCACGGCTCCCAGAGAGATGCACTGTTGACCTCCTTGCTTGTCCTCACTTTATAACTTGTTCGAGAGCCAATGCATACTCTCGACTGTAAGAACACATGTGTGGATATAAGCACAAATATGCATAAGGAGTTAGATCAGGACATATACGTACACACACGAGAGGGGAGACTGTAATGTAATGTAATGTAATGGAGAGTGCCTCTCTAGAGTGAGCGGTCCAAACTCTGGCTTTCCCATTTACCAGTGTAGGACCATGCATGTGCTCCCTCTGTGCCTCAGTTTCCTCATCTATCAGTGGGGAAGAAAATAATACCTACCTCTGTGATCACTATAACTGATGAAATGATGCATACAGTGTTTGGCATATAGCAGACATACAATATTAGCTATTAATATTATAAATAGCATTAAGTATACAAGTATTATACATTGCAGTTTGGACTCGGTTTTAAATTTTAAACACAAATAATAAACCCCAAGTAGTCACATAGAATGACAGAATTCATATAGCCAAAGTTCTCTTTCTTTGACTTTACAACCACTGCGCTTTTGTTGTTTATTTCAAATCTACTGTTTAAATGCAACCATGTGCGGCGCACAGGGGTGGGTGGGAGATAAAAATTGTGCTCCGAAGGCAGCTGAAAAGATTTTGAACCATAAGGGGCTTGTTCTCGAAACACATGTAGCTGAGTGTGAATGCGTAGGAGAATGATTGTGTAACTGGGAGAATTGGACCTCAGTTCCATGTAACAGGCAATGGTTATTAAAGGATAGATAATAAAATTGTACATGTGCTAAAGCTTACACATACATTGTTCAAATCAAGAGTAACCTCAATAATTAGCAGTTAGCCCAACGAAAAGATATTTGCGGGGGGGGGGGGACAAGTATTTTATCACTAATGTTGTTTAGAATTGTTAGCATATGTTGATAATGAAAAACAAACTGACTTGTAGTGAGGTTTGCTATTGTTTTTAAATTACCTGCAGATGATGTATCCACAGCCCTGACTGCGTGCACTCAGTATGACCACTCCCTAGCCCCCTCCTCGGTTCACTACCGCCACCAGCAAATTAGGGAAGTTCTAGTTCCACATCCTTATCAACATTTGTGATCATCAATCTTTAAAAATTTCAGACGTTCTAGTGGGCATGTGATATCTAACTTGCGGTTTTAATTTGAATGTCCCTGTAATTAATGGTATTGGAGGCTTTTCATGTACTTGTGGTCAAGTGTATACATTCCTTTGAGAAGTGTGTTAAGTTTTTAATCGGAGCTGTTCAGCTTTTCTTCTTGGATTATAAGAATTCTTTATATATTCCGTTCAAGTCCTTTGCCATATATATATTTTACAAATATTTTTTTCCCCCAGATCCTGGCTTTCCTATTCATTTTCTTAATGTTATCTCCTATAGTAATTTCACCCTTTTTATTCTATATTGGGGGTATACTTGATATCTTTATCATTCATTCTAGAAGTCTGTCAATATTAGGAGTATTTCTAAAGGAACAACTTTGAGCTTGATCAACCTCTATTCCTCACTCGTGAGAGTAAGAGTATATACACATGTTCTATGTCATTCATTTCTGTTATTATTTCCTTCCTTGAATGTTGTTACCCTTTTTCTAACTTGGGAGTTAAACTCTGGGCTCATTTTGGCTTTTAACCATTCTTATTTCCTGATAAATATACTTAAAGCTACATATACCTAAGACCTGCTTTATGTGCGTCTCCTGAAACCCTTAGAAAGCAGCAGCATTAATTAGAAGGCAGTTTTTTTAATATGGAAATTCACCAAATTTGGGGACTTGGAAAATGAGAGAGAGAAGAAGAAGAAATTAACTGGAAGGGAGAGAATAATAAATTCATTAACTGCTTTCCCCGGCAGCATTTTGCTATCTTGATATTACTGGGATAGTGGTGGCCTGAGTAATAGGGCCTATGTCTATGGCCCGGGGCCAGGTGAAGAATTATCCTGCAACCATCTGCGAAAGCAGAACTTTGTTTCACTGACCTATCCTCTCCCAACTGCCTTAGGGGGACCCCACATCCAGCCTGCAGCTACAACTGCCTCTAGCCCTCCGCTCCCAACACACACACACACACACACGCACACACACACACACACACACACACACAGGTTTCAGACTCCCAAGGATTTCTCACTTTACTTCCAGAAATCCCTATTTTCTTCTTACTTCAGTAGTTCCTTTATATTTGATGCTAGAGGAAAAAAAAAAAAAACAAAAAACAGCAGGCCATGGTAACCCACCACCTTGACGGGAGCCAGCAATGCTCCTGATCTTTGACATTTTCTTAGCTATTCTTTACTCTTTGTGCCTGCAGGTTACCTTAACAGAGTCTCTTTAGTTTCTTCCCCAAAGCCTCCCTAGGATTTTAATCATAACTGTCATTCAACTAGAAGTTAATTTGTGAAGAACTAAGATGTTTATGTTAGGCAATAGTGCCATTCGACCATCTAGTATGTGACTTGGGATATTCAAATATGATTTTCTATCTCTCAAAAAAATTTTACATTCATATAGGTCTCACACATTTTTTGTTAAATATTTCTCACCATTTTAGGTCTTTTCCTATCATGGGGAGTGGGATTATTTTTCCATTTTACTTTGTAACTAATTATTGCTGATCTACAGAAAAGTATCCTGCCATTTGTAGGCATATTAGCTATTTAATGTCTCTACTGTCCTTTCCCATCAAATCTAATCCTTAGAAAGTGGTTTTAAAATACCCTCTCAAAAACAGATAAAAATTACAACACTTTCTTCTCATAGTAAAGAGAAGGAAAGCCCATATTTGTATGTATTAAGGGCCTTGTAGTCTTCTGAGAATATACAGGTCATTGTACTTAGTATCTTTTTCCCATCATAAATTTAATAGATGGTGGAAATTACAGACGAAAATTTAAATGTTAATTAGATCAAGGGACATCACAGGACTCAGTGATATTCAATGTTTATATTGTATACACACACACACACCTGCTTATAAGGAGATTGGCTTCTGTCTAGAAAGTGTTCATGACTGAATTTCAGACATGACTAGACATGTCCACTAGCCTTGACACAACAGCCAACCAAAATGAATGTTTTTACAGTCATTTGTAGACACACACAGAGCAGAGAATTTGAATCACCCGATGAATACAATCCCACCCGAGGTCAATTGAGACAACGCTGTGCCTTCTTATTTCAGCTCCTACAGAGACGACCAGAGAATGGAAAAGGGACAGTGCAGCATACTGCAAATAGCATAGGCTCTGGGATCAGTTAAGCAGGTTTAAATCCGAGCTCTGGGTACTTTTTCGTGGGGTGGCTCAGGCAAGTCACTTAACACTCTGAACTCCATTTTCTCTTCTGTATAATAAAGAAAATACAATCTACCAGAGGAGGGAGTGGTTTTTCGAATTTAACATCATCATCTATCTGGGGTGTGTGGGAGTGTGTGGGTGGGTATGTGTGTATGTTTATTTTCCTTAGGAGCAATGGTTCAGTATTTGCTAATTAAGTTCAGGGCAACTTTATAGAGAACGTAACCGCTGAGAATAAAAAGAATCAACTATCTTTTTTTTTCCAGTTTAAAGTATTTATTTTTTGAGAGAGAGACAGAGCATGAATGCGGAAGAGGGACAGAGAAAGAAAGACACAGAATCCGAAACAGGCTCCAGGCTCCAAGCTGTTGGCACAGAGCCTGACACAGGGCTTGAACTCATGGACAGGGAGATCACGACCTGACCTGAAGTCGGACGCTTAACTGACTGAGCCACCCAGGCGCCCCTCAACTATATGTCAATAATACATTCTTTCGTTTGTTTGATTGAGGCTTTAGAAAAATGGCATATTGTACGTGGCCTTGTAAAATGCGGGGTTTTTTCCTTCTTCACTAAGTATTATTTAGGAGATTCTGCATTATGTATATGCTCCCTCTGATTCATTTATTCTCACTGCTGTATAGTCCTCCACTGTCACTCTCTATTCTTAAATTTGCCTACTGATGCCCTTTCGGACTGTTTGGATAGTTTTTGCTCTCACAAATGGTGTGCTAGGGCCGTTCTTGTAGATGCACCGGAAATTACCAAGGAGCTATGTCCCGGAACAGAAGACAAATCATTATCCAGTGTTGTGGTACCAGAGCACAAACGCTCCAGAGTGTATAAGCAAACTCTTCACCTACACTCACATCAGCACTCGAGATTGTCAGATTTCTCGATAGTTTGATAATCTGGTAAAAATTAAGTTGTCGTTTGGGTTTAATTTCCATTTCCTGCCTCCTCATGAAATTGAGCATTTTGTCCCGTATATATTCATCATTTGTCTTATAAGGTACCTATTTCTGTCATTTGCCAAGTTTTTCCTTTTGGGCTGTTTGAATTTTGTTGATTTCCTACCTTTATCAATTCTTTGTCTATTCTCGATACTAAACGTTTGTCGGCTGCAGGTTTGCATCTGACCTCTTTGCGTTCTTCGTGGTCTCATTTGGTAGTCAGAAGTTTGTAATCTGAGTTTCATTATTATTTCTACGGTCCCAGCAATCTATCTCCATGCTGCCTTTTCCGGACAATCACAGCTCAGAAAGGACAACCGAGACCAACATTTCCACCTCTATGGTGTTCCCCAGGAACAAACTTGAAGATGGGTCTCTGGTGAGGAGATCACCACAATCTCGCGGCTCCCAGCTTAGAAAAACATACATGGCGCCAGCTTCCCAAAACCAGAAAAAAAACGTATTTCACTTCAAAAAGGAAAAAAACCTTGAAATCGGACTGGCAACCCCAGCTGTTTGGCTACCTTTCATGACCCCCAAGCCATTCTGCACGAATCCAGCTTCTCCGGCCTGGCTTTCTCATTCAGATTGCCCCCTGCCACTCTTAGCCTGTGCGCCCACTACCGTAAATCTTTCTCTTTGGGGCTTTCCTGAGGAGGAATAAATGTAGTCAATCTGGCTCTTTCCACTTTTGAGCGTTTAAAAGAGGAAATCAGAGGATTTTTCCACCTACTTGGACGAAGCACTTCCTAGAATTTATGCTGCCCTAAGAGAGAATAAAAAGGAGCTGGGAAGGTAGGCAGCAAAGAGGGAAGGATCTTGTTATGACCCACTTCTCCCCCTTCTCAGTGCAGCTTTCAAAGGGAATCGTGGAGCCTGGTTTCGGGCTATTCCTTGTCCGTGTGACCTCTGGTGCGGGTAAGTGGAGGAGTTAACCTGAGAAAGCCCCTCAGTAGTTTTGGGCTTTTCGGTGGTTTAGACACAGTTTTGTATACAGAACCAAGGAAGCGGAGAAAGAAAAAAAAGAACAAGAAGAAGGTTTGAAAAACAGTTCGTGCCATCGAAGGGGGTGCTCCTTCTCTGGTTGGTCTGTGAGCTCGGGTTTTCAGAGGCACAGCCCTTGTTTTCCAGAAGCATCAGCCATCCCCAGTTCCCTCATACCCCTCTCTCTGCAAATTCTTACTTATGGTCCAATGTGTTCAAACAATAATTATGGGTGCGTGCAGGGAGCCGAGGGGTGAGGTGGGGGGGGAGGGGGGAGGCCAGGAAAAGGGGTTTCCCAGCTTTGTGTGAGAAGGTGAAAATGAGGTGGCAGCTTTAGCAGCCAATTCTGGGCCCTTTTCTTCCTGCCAGAGTCAAAGTGCCAGCTGAGGCCCGCTACCTTGTTTCATTGTGTGAAGACAGGAAAGAGATCTCTCAATTATCTTCAAATTAACTGCCTCTTGCCATTATCCGCTCCCTGAGGGCCAATCAGAGAGTGTGCACTTCACCCACTCTCTGGGATCCCTTCCCGCCGACCCCCTCCCATACACGCGCTCAGCCAACATCATCTGTGGCTGCCATTTCTCATGACAAACTTTAATGCTTTAATTAGGAAGCATCTGTGTGTCCACTCTTCACAAACACCATATGGTGCTCAGTACGAAATAGGTTTCATTTTCATGAAGCAAAGCCTCAGGAAAGGGCAGCATGTTGAAGATCGATTGTTGTCTCCACTTTGAGTGAAGAATAAATCTGCTCTAGTTCCACGAGACAACCGTGTTTGAATGAAGCAGTCTGCTCTGTCCCTGGTATAGGGGATAACAAAAAAAAGTTTTCCCTTCTTACCTTCTAGGTTCTTTGGCTAGTCTAATAGCTAAATTGCTGTAAGAGAGATTAACAGGAGAAAAGCTAAAAATCAAAAAAAAAAAAAAAGATAGGAAAACCCAGAGGAGAAAAGCAAGTTTAATTACATACCTATGGGAGCACTGTAAAGATAGGCAAACTCAGAAAGCAGCCAGGTGTTGGAGACTTCTAGCACATCCTAAGCTAAGAAAAGGGGCAGAGGTCTGGGGCTACAGAAGGGGGGAAACGCCACTCCCAGGAAGGCAGAGGAGACGTTTGGGAAACAAAGGTTGCCCTGTTATGCAGATGAGTAGTTTAGGTAAAAGGGAGCTCTGGTAATAGCTTTATTCCTGGTACAGGCCCCCTTTCCGATGTAAATTTAGGCAGCTGAGGGGGAGGTAAAAAGCTTCTGCTGGGTTTTGATTGCCTTTAGCTCAGAATAATCTTTATGCCAAAGAAACATATTTTGGGGTAGCAAATCTGCTCCCTTTTGCTGGCAAAACTTGGAGGAAAAGATGTCCTATATTAGAATAAAGCAGAATTCTACTGCTCAGGCTCAGGGATTGAAAGCCCCTTAGAAGTAGATTCCCAGAATCCTCTAAACAGCTGAAAGATTGAGGATAAAAGATGATCTGTACTAACGTTTCAAATGTTAAACGGAATGATAAAGCAGTCGTCTCTTCCATGTTTGATCTAGAAAATCTGGGGCCCAGTCTCCGCATGTTGAAAAAAGCACCCACTTACCAAAGCAGCCCGCCTATCCTGCTCTGAAGAATGCCTTTTCAAGGGCAAACCGTATGGGGGAAATCAGCTACTTCGCTTCTTCGACAGCCATAAGCTGACTTGGGAAACATGGCCCTACGGGATACGGTCTTTGGATTTGTTTTCCTTTCAACTATTGTGCCCTTACAATAACAGACCTAAGCTCTCCAAAGTTCACATTTCTCTGAAATTAAAGAGTGTACACCAGGCCAAATTTTGAGATCTTTTCTCCAGCGAGGAATAAGAGGAGATACAGGCCAAATTCCAACATGGGACTTTTCCTGCTTTTATGCAAATCACTCAACATGCAAACAATTAAATAATTAAACCATGACGGTGTTTCAATAAGCCATGTATCTTTTCTTCGCTGCTCAGGTCAGCTACCATTCTTTTGTTGGAGGCAATAGGAAAGGGTTACGCAAAGTCCCTCTGGAGGGTTAGGGACTGGACTGCACTGGGAAAGGCTGTAATTACTCATTTTCCTTTTAAAATAAATAAAGCAACGGATGCTATGGAGTGAACGCCTTCCCCGTGTTCCCAAATGAGGAGACTGGTTTCTTTCTTCCTGGTCACCAGGGCCCGTGTTGTTCACTCGAGCCCGGGTGTCAGTCACCTCAGTTTCCTCTCAGAGTCGACTACGTAATTATGAGCTACCACATGTGGCTTCTGAGACACAACTTTAATTATCCAAACTCAGAGCACACAACAGACTCTGAATTGACTGAACAAAAGCCTATTAGAAGGTGATCCCCTGTGGTCACATCGCAATTATTATCAAGGGCCACGGCGGCTATGGAATTATCTCTGCAATATTTCACTAACCTTCTATGCTGAAGTCACGTGAATCATGATTTGTGCCATAATCTCATTTCCTTTAATGGTGTGACAGCAAAAATAAAGGCGGGGGTGGGGGGGGGGCACTAACCGGCTCTGGTCAGAAAGTCCACTCGGAAGGCCACCGCAGATGTGCAAACACAGCACACCCTGAAATTATTGCCGATAGCCTCTATCTTTACACCCAGCCAGCTTGGAGCTGGGAACCGAGGGGCTTTATCACTCTCAGAGTTAGTCACCGAGGCACCCAGCAAGAACAGTGGAAGGCCCTGTAAATGCGAATACCCAGGAACCACTCAGCAAAGTGATCCCGGGTGTTCTTTCCCGAAGAGGGTTTTCACACAAGCATCAACAGTCCACTGTAAAGGCAAGTTTTGTAATCAAGGGCATTCATGAGCTGCTCGGGGGCCTTGTCTTTGCTACAACTAAGAATACCCGGCCCGCTCCAGATGCTGCCGCTTGGGGAGCTCAGCTGGTTACGCCTCTGACTCTTGATTTTGGCTCAGGGCACGAGGTCCTGGTTCCTGAGTTTGACCCCGTATCAGGCTCACTGCTGACGGTGCAGAGCCTGCTTGGGATTCTCTCTCTGCCCCTCCCCTGTTCATGCTCTTTCTCCCTCTCCCTCTCTCCCCCTCCCTTGCGGTCAAGCTCTCTAAAATAAATAGATTTTAAAACATAACAGGAAGTTGATTATTCAGCTTCTGTTCGGAAACCTCAGGTCAGCTTGATCAAGTAACTTTTAATGTAACAAAGAAAGAGCGTGAAGTTAAAAAACTACCGCTCTTTTAATTGTTTATTTAACAAAGTTGCTTTAATGGCTTTCTTTGTATTTCATTGGCTGGACACATACAGTGATTTAATCACAGCATAGACTCCTATTACACACATAAGAAAATCCTGATTTGGCATCACAGAACCTAAAGACAATTTGCATCATATTAACACAAATCCCTTTTTCTTTCCTGTAAAACCCAATCTTTTCCTTACAACCATTATGTATTTGGAAGACCTACTAAAACAAATTTACTTTATGGCCCCTATGCCAACCCAGCCTTTCCTCACGATGTACCTGTGTCACCACTTCCAAATTAGCAAACCCAGGCATTCAAAGATCCACATAATATGGACCCAGTGTGTGAATCTCATTTCTCCTCCCTTACTGATCTACAAATGCATATAAGCTGTCTAAACCAGTGTTCAAATGTTCCCGATTTCCCACTTTGCTGTGCTTGTCCACTCTGTTGTCTCAGCTAGAAGGCTCTCATTTCTCCTCCCACCTCTGACTTGGGCATCCTATCCAACTTCCTGGATAATTTCAATTACTGCTTACCCTTAGTTTATTTTCCCAGGAGGTACCATTCTCATCCAAACCTCAGCAGTGCTTTTGTTTATAGTTCTATTTTGAGTGGGCTCGTTTCAAATTTTTTTTTTTCAACATTTATTTTTGGGACAGAGAGAGACAGAGCATGAACGGGGGAGGGGCAGAGAGAGAGGGAGACACAGAATCGGAAACAGGCTCCAGGCTCTGAGCCATCAGCCCAGAGCCCGACGCGGGGCTCGAACTCACGGACCGCGAGATCGTGACCTGGCTGAAGTCGGACGCTTAACCGACTGCGCCACCCAGGCGCCCGGAGTGGGCTCGTTTCAAGTTGTATTTACCTCATTCCACCATGCATTACAATAATCTGTTTCTGTATGCCTCTTTCCAGCGGGCAACCTCTTCAAGGACAATGATGAGGAATTACTCCTCTATTAACTAATTTATTCATTCAACCAGTCTATCCATTTAATAGTTATTTGTCCATTATTGATTCAACAACACGATGGAGCAGCTCATGGGTTCAAGCCCTGCATCGGGCTCTGTGCTGACAGCTCAGAGCCTGGAGCCTGCTTCAGATTCTGTGTCTCCCTCTCTCTCTGCCCCTCCCCCGTTCATGCTGTCTCTCTCTGTCCCAAAAATAAACGTTGAAAATAAAAAAGATGTGTTATCTATGATGATTCCTAAACTACAGGTCTTCAGAGATATAGATCTCCCTTCCAATAATTCAAAAGGTGAAGGACCCAACGTAAATTCTTCATGCGTTAAACTTTCAGAGATGCTTTTGGAAAGCACGTTAGCTGGCAGAGAGTGATGGGTGGCAAGAAGCGAGGTAGGGAAGCTGTAAAAACTGCACCTTGAACATTCAAGTCCCTTTTCTTAAGCGAACATGTGAGTGTCTATCAGTCCCAGGCAATATAACACCAAGTGTTACTGAGATTTGTCCTCTAGCGTGAGCACTAATTATTGGCAGAAGGTTCGGGAAGTCTTCATAAAGATGTGCTTTTTGAGACGACTTTAATGGTAAAGGTTCATCCCAGCGTCCGTCCTGGGCTGATGTCATCACTCTACCCCTTACATCCTTCCCCCATCCCTCTTCTCTCCAAGACAGAAGTCATATTTTTTTCATTAAGATCAAAAAGTGTCTTAATATTGTGGGTTGTACACAATTCTTTGAGATTTTTTTAGGTCAATGTAAAATCTTGGGTTTTCTTAGGAACAACGTACCAACATGGATTTCCTGGGTTTTGACAAACGTACCATGGTTATATCACCTTTGCAACTTTTCTGCAAATTTAAAATTGTTCCAAAATAAAGATATATACGAATACACCAATATACCTCCGCTAAAAGGAGTCAATGATAAACGGGAATCTCATTCAGAAGCAGAAACCTATGCCTCACTCTTTGCCCATATCAATCTGTTTATGCTTTCATACATCCTTTTTCCAAGCTGATATGATGGTATAAAGCATGGATCCACTCACCCCCATGTGTAACCTCTTGAGCTCTTGAACTCTGAATACAATTAGAGGTCAATGAATTCTTGACTGGATTGGAGGAGGTGGCCCAAGTGACATTTTGCCTTCAGGCTCTAGTGGTGACATAGGCTATCCCTGGGGTTCTGACCACAGTTCTGTCATTAGCCAGCTAAGATTGTTTTGTTAATCTAATGAATGATTCCATAGGAAATAACAGAGTAAAGGCTTATTAAAGGTGAAGGCTTCATCCATTAAAATGCCCTTTGTCCTTAATGAAGGTCAGTGGAAGACTGATTATAGGAGGAAACCTTGCTTTATGCTCACCCATATGTCTTAATTAATCATCACGTCAAGGAAGTCGTCACACTGGGTTTGTGTTTGCCTTTATTCCTGGAAAATTTTTAGAGAGGGGGATTACTGAAACAATCTTAGTATGTTCTGCCATTAGAGAACTGTGTAGGACATACAGAATTACCCAAATTATTTGAGTTTATTTTTGAGGTAAAGTATTTACGTATGTAGTTTTCTTTTAATCTCCAATATCACTAAAACCTACAGATTTGCAATGTCCAGTATGGTAACCACTAGTCATAAGTGGCTACCGGGCACTTAAAACATAGCTAACATGGGGGCACCTGGGTGGCTCAGTCTGTTGAGGGTCCAGCTTTGGCTCAGGTCATGATCTCACAGTTGATGAGTTCGGACTCTGTGCTGACAGCTCAGAGCCTGGAGCCCGCTTCGGATTCTGTCTCCCTCTCTGACCTCCCCCACTTGTGCTCTCTCAAAAATAAACATTTAAAAAATATAGCTAGTATGAAGATATGCTAGGAGTATACAATGTACAACACTGGATTGCAAAAACAGATTGCAAAAAACAAATGTAAAATATCTCTGATAATTTTTATGTTACACAATGAAATGATCCTTTCAATGTATTGACTTAAATAAAATATAATAAGGTTTTATTTTACCGGCCTCTTTTCCCTTTTTAAATGTGGCCAGTAGAAAATTTGACATTGTTTATGTGGCTCAAATTATATTCCTATCAATAATGCTGCCTTAAAGTTTCCAGAAAACATGTTTAGGGACTGCCTGAGCATAGCTTTTCCTCAAGCACAGTTTAGATCTGCTTTTCCAGGCACTGGGGACATGATGAAAAATGTTATTTCCCTTTACCCTCCTGGACGTAATAAATTCATCAGTTTGGGTATAGCTGGTCCACTTTACTCAATTAAAAAAAATGCCATTGTTAATCATGCCGCTGGTTCCTTACCAAGAACCAGACCTACTGGTCCCAGGCACTGGGTCTTCTATTTACCTAAGACCCCATCTCTACCCTGTAGGCAATTTGTTCCCATCTCTGCTTGACACTTTTGTCCTCTGTGGGGTCTGTTAGAAGTCTCACCTCCACACAGTCACTATCTACTTTGAGATCTTCCTAGTCTTTCCAAATTAGCCTTCTCTTTTACAAAATCTCTGCAGCTCTCCCGAGAGCTCCTTGAGGGCAAGGTTTTTATCTTGTGAATTGCCCCACCGTACCTGCTCAGCACTAGGCAGGTAGTAGTTGCCCCACTGGTATATATCAGATGAATAACAAGAATAAAGCATTGTTTCTTGAACGCTAATATTATGTCTGATTGGCTTTTCTAAGCACTTTTCCTATGATCTCTTATGAAATTCCTATGATCTCTTGTAGAAATTCTTGGAGGTAGAGGCCAAAATTGTCTGCTTACAAGTGAGGAAATCAAGTTATGGGGGGGGGGGCGGGAACTAAAAAACATACCAGCTCTCACACAAGGGGTCAGTGACGGAACTAGATTTAAATGAAGGCAATGTTGTACAATCAGAGGGCGGTGGCATCCTCCTGGAGGCAGCAATTACATTTCATACTATGCCTCTCTTAGGATATCTTCTTTGCATTGCTGAACCCTACTAACTAACCATAGGACACAAAAAGACCTTACTTGTCAGAAGACAGCAGGTAAAAATGCAAGTCAGTTGTTCCCAACTGTACAAAAACTGCTTGTAAGTGGCCTTGACAGGCTATTTCTTCCTGTCTGCATAAACTTTCCACGTGTATTTTCTGTGGAGCGAACATTTCTAGGCCTTAGGAGAGTGAAGAGGAGTTTGGGGGAACACATAACAGGAAGCACTACATCTGACTTGCCTGGGATATGCAGTTCTTTTGCAAAGCATTGCTATTTATAGATGCTCCATCTGTCTAATTTTAGACTTGTCTAATTTTAAATCGTAGGCCCTTTAGGCAACAACCATGACTAATTGTATGTTTTGAAGAGTTCTTAGCGCATGGTTGGTGCTCAATAAATGTTAATTAAAAATGTTAATAATCATATCTGTAAGCACATTGAGCAAGACCGTTCCGAAATAGGTTTTAGCCGGGAGCTCAGCGCGTTGCTGGCAGGCAAGCAACATGCAATGATAACGACACCAAATGGCCCTCTTGGTTTTTTTCCAGAAAAAAAAGGGTGGGGGGTGGGGAATTTAGGGACAGTCCAACTAATTTTGGGGTCTGCAGTAGGCAGAATAGCCTATCAAAATGTTTGTGTCCTGATACCTGGAGCCTGTAGATAGGTTAGGCGTCAAAGGGATATTTGGGCTGCTAACCAGCTGGCCTTTAAATGGCGAGAGTATCCTGGACATCCAGGTGGGCCCAATATAATCACAAGGTTTCTTACAAATGAGGGAGAGGAGCAGTGACCGAAGAATAAAGAGGTTTAAAGACCATTACTGCTGGCCTTGAAGATGGAGGGAGGGGCCATGAGTCAAGGAATGCAGGTGGCCTCTAGAAGCTGAAAAAGACACAGGAGGTTGGTGTTCCCTTCTAGAGCCTCCAGAAGGGATGCACTCCTGCCAATCTCGTGACCTTAGGTCATGTGACCTCCAGAACAGTAGGATAACGAACATGCATTGTTTTAAGCCACAGATTTTGTGATGAGTGGTTACGGAAGGAGTACAAACTTACAGTCTGAGCACAAACATGAGGGCTTAACCACTGCTGATACGTGGTTTGCCAGTGCTCTGGGTACCACCTGGAATATTAGGCAACATTACCTTAAAAAAAAATAACAGAAAAAAATGCAGGACACATATTTCTGGGTTTCCTAAGACCACCATTACATAAAAACGCATATACAGTATACGGACAGTAGAAACCTAGAAGGGAATGTAGACGGTTGTTTGATACAAGGCCAGTAAAACTGTTCCTTTTTGACATTCACTTTAATGTTGTCTTCATCACTTTAATATTTTTAAAGTAATCTCTATGCTCAAGTGGGGCTCAAACTCAGGACCCTTAGATCAAGGGTTGCATACCCCACCAACTGACCCAGCCAGGTACCCCTTTAATAATGTTTTTTAAGAAACAAAGAAGAAACCCAGTTTTATAAACAAGCATGTAGACCAGTGAGATTTCAGACTGATACACTTTCCAAGGGCTGTGTGATCCCATGTAGTTCTAAGAGATTTTCTTCCCCCCCAGATCTTCAACTTCTGCCTGTACTTTTTCCTAAAATTCATCTAGTCTGAGAATGAGAATGGGCCTATATTTCCAAAAGTCCTTCTCTGGTCTCTATGAAAGAAAGACAAATCGCTCACTCATCTCAAATCTTAAGCTGGCACCTTGCCACAGTGTAGGACTCTCCAAGGCAACAAAAGTCACACATTGTCTAAGCACCACAAACCTACAGGGCCGCCGGCTTTCCCAGCCCCAGGGGTGTTTCAGCCCACGTCCAGAACTCAAATCTACGGTGGAACAGGTTGATGGAATAAGGACTGCTTTTATCATTTTTCTTTCCTCCACTAGCGCTTGTCAGAATACCTTACATCTTTAAGTTTATTTTTGAGAGAGAGTGTGTGAGTGGGGGAGGGGGAGAGAGAGAGAGGGAGAGAGAGAAACCCAAGCAGGCTCCAAGCTGTCATTTCAGAGCCTGAGGCAGGCCTCCATCTCATGAACAGGGAGATGATGACCTGAGCTGAAATCAAGAATCCGACACAACTGACTGAGCCACCCAGATGCCCCAGAATACCTGATTCTTGAGGAAGAATCCCAAGGAACTGAAGAGAGCAGGAAAATAGGGATCTCTAAAAACAGGTTTTTCCTTACATGTTTAAATAAAAGTTATAATGTTCAGCTATTCTCCAAGTCTTCTCTGGAATATATCACTACTTGGAAAGAAAGTCAAATCGTATAGACTTCTAATGTTTATTCTTTCAAATGGAAATGGAATCTTCCCTGGGATGGCTAGATTTTTAAGAAGACACATTGGAAAAAATCCTTTTGGATAAAATTTTGTAATGCTATTTTTTCAGATTTGACATTTATTATTAATATGGTATCTAAAATCTGTTTTATCAAATTATATATATCCCAACTATGGTCAACTCTCCCCTAATTTCATTAACAGAATGTTTAATATTTGCCACCTCCAATTTTCAAGAATTATATTCTAGCTGCCAAATAATTAACATCTATAAATATATACCTTTCACTTTCATTAATTACAAAAGAAAATGTCTAATGAAATTAGTATCTGATAAAATTAAGGGGCTTCTTTATTTTTATAGGATTCTGCCTTAATTGTCTAAAACCAGACACCAGAGTTTTATACACATGCATTCACGTAGGTTTACTAAAAAATTACCATGCCAATTACCAAAAAATGTGTCAAACTCCTTGCTTCTTGCTTCATACCTAACGTTTTCTCACCATCACCTTGCATTATTACAAAGTAGAGAGAAGAACTTACTCATTTACTATTCTGCAACATTATAAAAATGAATTATAGTGGTCATTTTAATCCCAACTTGATCTACCTTACAAAATGCAACCCCTAATTTTTCATTGGATCTTATATTTCTCAAAACATATTACCATGTTTATTTCAGTTCTAAATTGAAGTCACTTTTCCTATCACGAAGCAACTGTAATTTGTCATTAAGCTAGGCTTCTCTAATCAGGATTTTTGGTCAACATATTTCTCACAGTTCCAGAAGTTAAAATCTTCAGCTTCTGAAAAAGTATTATTTAAAATACATGGTAAGAAAAAAAGCATTCACACAATATATCGTATTGGTAAGTGTATACTAAAATTAGCAATATGTTCTTAACCTATTCTGAATAGGTTAAATACAGTGCCTCTAAGAGTAAAAGGTTTAATTCATAATAAACTTAATCACTCTTGGTAGGTTTTTGGTATACTTCCCAGAAACTGAGAAAGTAGATGACTAGAATGCCAAAATTATTTTGCAAGTCAAGTAGTTTCTAGTTTTTTTTTATTTGAACAGAAATGAAGAAATGCCTAATCAAGTTGTCAACTGATTCTGAAATGTAAATTTGGATGATAGATCATTATCTGATTTTTGGCTCATAAACTCGTAAGTTCAGAGAACTGAGCAGCAATGCTAGAGTAAAACTTTGTTTTCATCTACTTATTTGTGTGAAAAAAATGTTCTAGATGGAAGCACTGAGAAATTAACAATTAGTAATACAGCTGATGCTGAACCCAGTTCATTCTAGAAGTCATAGAACACACAAACCATTGAGAAAGAAAGCCACCCCTTTCCTTTGACTAAGACACAGCGGTGTAGAGGTTTCTTTTTATAAGAATAGGTTACATGTATAGGTTGTTTTAAGCCAATGAGTACTTCTAATTGGTACAATGATAAATGAATTCAGACGAAATTTTTAACTTTTAGAACAGCTCTGTCCAATGGAATCTTCTGCAATGAGAGAAGTGTTCTCTCTGTGCACTACCAATATGGTAGCCAATGAGGCACTTGTGGCTATTGAGTACTGGTGGCTAAGATAATAAGGGAACTGAATTTTTCATTCCACTTAGTTTTAATTAATTTAAACTTGAATAGCCACTAATGACTACTGAATTGGACTTTAAGTGCAGACTTAAAGCCTTACAGATACTGGAGCAGTTTTAGTTTTAAATGTTTGCAACATGTTGCAAAAGTTGTTATATCCTTGGTTATGACCACATTTCAATCACTCTTAGACCTATATATTTTTCACATTTTTAACGTCTCTGAAATGGGGGTGCATCATAAGGATGGTGGGTCATATTTGGATATTTTCTTTCTTAGCTGTGTGTAGTCTAATACAACCAGTATGAAGCAGATCTTGAAACTATTCTTACATTCTACAACACATAATATTTAAAGTGAAGAGATTTTAGGTGCTAATTGGAAAGTCTGCACAGATGCATAGTTTCAAAATTCTGCAACTATGTCAGCAAAGAACATTTACAGATCACTAATGGTCTTTCCTGCTGAAGTTCAGTGTTTGTTTTTCTGGGTTTTTTTTTTTTTTAATGTTCATTTATTTTTGAGACAGCACAAGCAGGGAAAGGGCAGAGAGAGGGGGACAGAGGATCTGAACCTGGCTCTGCACTGATCGCAGGGAGCTGTATGGGAGGCTTGAACTCACAAGCCATGAGATCATGACCTGAGCTGAAGTAGGATGCTCAACCGACTAAGCCCCCCAGGCTCCCCTGAACTTCAGTGTTTTAATCACAGCTTCTTTATGTGCGTAGAACAGAGAGGGGTGCTTCAGCTAGTCAAGGAAGAGGCTGGAACTGGAGACTTGTTGGTCTAAGAATTTGGAGCTGTCAGAGATTCAAGCACAGAGTTCCTTAGTATGGTCTCGAAAACTGGAAGTCCTTTCCCCAAGCCTCTCACCATGTCGGATGGATCATCGAGTTTCTCCTTTCTGGTTTTCTCTCCTATCTGCCCCACTTTCCTACCTTTCTCAGAAAAGCTTTTTCTATCCAACCATCAGGGCTTGGATAATGGCCTCCGGTCTGTGTCTGTACAACCTTTCAGCTCAGCAACCCACAATTTACTGGCTCAAATGCTCCCTGCTCCCAAACCAAGGAGAGAGTTTGGATTTACCCAACCAAGATGCCCATTCCTGATGCAAACAACTATGAAGTGGATGAAGGATCCATTTGTGTAATACAAACATCACTAGGGGAGATGGGGTAGTGGGTGGGGGCAAGTCCCAAAGATGGGGTCTGTGAGCCAGGAGGCAGCTCGAGTACTCACCTAGAATCTGTAACAATCAGGGCTAACAGAGTTCTTACAGTTGCCAGGCACCACACTCACTGCTTTAAATCCATTAATTAATCCTCAATCCTCAGTGCAATGCTAGGAGGTAGGTATTGATAACCTTTTACAGAGGAGGAAAGTGAGGCACAGAGAGGTTAAGTAAATTGCCCACACCACATTCACACATTTGTAAGTGGCAGGGCTTGGATTCAAACCCATGGAAGCACGGGGCCTCAGCAATTTCATCTCCGAATCTGGAGGTGCTTGTGGCAGCATTAGGCCTGGAATATTCGGGGTCACAATGTGGTAATTCATAGAAAACTGGTAGCAAGTGATATTATCACATGACTAAAAACCCACTGGATATCTTCTGAATTAGGAGGCAAGGAAAGAGGAGCTATAGCATTTTTAAAACTACTTCATTCCAGGCACTTCGTATATACATTGCTATTTTATATGCAGCATAAAAAAAAATTAAAATCCCATTTTACTGTTGGCAAAACTCAAGTTCCAAGGAGTAACTTCGTCAAGGTCATAGCAATACTAGGTAGCAAAGCCAGAGTCCTGACCCAGGCCTGACAACGGTGACCTTTCCTCTACATCCCTCTGCCAGGTTAGCGTCCACACAGTCAAGGTGATGTGCGAGGTAGAGAAGAAGAAGGTCGATCATGAAACAGGAGTCCACTTCCTCAAAGTCATCTTTTAAAATTCACTTACAAATAGGGGTTTGGTTAATCTGATTAACCGTAATTACTCCCTACTTCCTTTTGCCTTTAATCCAACTGCCCCCTGAGTCTTGATTGCAGTTGTGAAAGTTTCTAGGGAAACAAGGGAAAGCTCTGGACAATTCTTTGCCTAAGACACCACTGTGCGACAGTTGATTTTTGCTCTGCCCTTCCTTGTAACTCATTCTTTGCTTGTTGACTTACAATGAATTTTCAGGGGCTCACGATAGAGAAGGAAATTTAACTCTTCTAAGGCAAACCCCAAGGGCAAGGACAAATCTTCATCAAGTAGATTGGTTAACATGGGTATGCTGGGAGAGGGTGACAATGACAAGTAGGTCCTCTTACACTCACTTCGGCACTAAGAAACCATCTTGTTCTAGTCAGCCTAGTACCGACAACAAAAAGAACACCTCATCCTTAAATGGAATAGCCCAAGCCATTTGAGCTCAGGGTACTCTGAAAGCACTTATGGGTCACTTACAGGTTGTTTTTGTTTGTTTGTGCAGTCTTGCATTCTCCCAGCTCATAGTACATCTGTTTAATTGCCATTGAGGAGATAGCTCACCAGTAAAAGCAGGATGGGGATTTAGACACTGGGTTTATTTATTTTTTTTTTAATTTTTTTTTCAACGTTTTTATTTATTTTTGGGACAGAAAGAGACAGAGCATGAACGGGGGAGGGGCAGAGAGAGAGGGAGACACAGAATCAGAAACAGGCTCCAGGCTCCGAGCCATCAGCCCAGAGCCCGACGCGGGGCTCGAACTCACAGACCGCGAGAACGTGACCTGGCTGAAGTCGGACGCTTAACCAACTGCGCCACCCAGGTGCCCCTAGACACTGGGTTTAAATGTAAAATCAGGGGCACCTGGGTAGCTCAGTCACTTGGGCACCCGATTTTTTAAAAAAATTTTTTTAATGTTTTATTTTTGAGACAGAGACAGACAGTGCAAGTGGGGGAGGAGCAGAGAGACAGGGAGGCACAGAATCTGAAACAGGCTCCAGGCTCTGAGCTGTCCGCACAGAGGCCGATGCAGGGCTCGAACCCACGAACCGTGAGATTATGACCTGAGCTGAAGTCGGACGCTTAACCAACTGAGCCACCCAGGCACCCCGAGCATCCAACTTTAAGGTTTTATTTTTGAGAGAGAGAGAGACAGAGAGCGCGAGCATGAGTCAGGGAGGGCAAAAAGGGAGCCACAGAACGCGAAGCAGGCTCCAGGCTCTGTCTGAGCTGTCAGCACAGAGCCCTGATTCGGGGCTCGAACTAGTGACCATGAAATCATGACCGGAGGCAAAGTCGGATGCTTAACAGACTGAGGTACCCCGGTGCCCCTAAGCATCCAACCCTTGATTTCAGCTCAGGTCATGATCTCATGGTCTGGAGATCAGGGCTCACATTGAGCTCCGAGCTAAGCCCAGAGCCTGCTCAAGATTTTCTCTCTCCCTTTCCTTCTGCCCCTCACAACCTGCGTGCTCGCACATGCTCACTCTCTCCTTCTGCCCATCCCCTTCTCTTTCTCAAAAAAAAAAAAAAAAAAAAAAAAAAAAAGTAAAATCAGAAAGTAATTGGGCCCATTTGTTTGAAGGAGCCAAGGTAGACGTGGCTCCTGATCAGCTGGGCTCTATCTGAGCCAGTGGCGTTAAAGGAACAGCCTGGCGAGGAGGAAGCGTATGTGTATGGAGGCTTCCTAGGTGCTCGATGCCACGGAGTGGTCTTGACTTGTGTCATGGCATTGAATGACCCCCTTACGGCAACCTCCGGAGGTAGGGGTTATTAAACCACATGTTTCAGAAGAGGAAACTGAGGCTAACAGGATTATTTTTTGGTTGGTTGGGGGGGGGAGGGTACAAAGTGCAATGGTATTTGAGGACTTTATGATGAAGGAGGAGAAGCAGAGAACTAGAAAGATCCGCTGGCAGAGACGGAGCAGCAGATAGAGGTTGAATTTTCTTCAACATAACCTGGGTGTTCCGTTCGTTTCTCTGATTGTGTGGTCAGTCTGCCTTTATGGGAGAGGTGGGGGAAGGGATATTTGCATCTAGGCCTCCAAGAGTGTTGGGAGGTAAAAAGGCAGACTTTCTGGCCCTTGGCTCCTTGACTATGTATGTAACTTTCCCATCTTAAGAAGCTGAAAGGGACACCCTGTGACCTGGCAGCTGCACGAATAATTTGAAGATAGCCGAAGAGAGGAGCCTGGAGAGGACGACAGGATCTGGGCCTCAGCTTCCTTCCCGCCTGAGGGGCAAGTCCCCACTGTGTCCTTCACTTGTGTTCACAGGAGCGGGTTCTTTTGTGTCCTGGGTCACAGGTCCAGGGGAATATAGACCACCGGAAAAGGAGGTATCGCAATGCAAGATACCTGGGCAGGATCTCGGTCACTGATTCCAGCAGGATTCACAAAGTGGGTCCCAGCTCATTCTTCTAGAAGATCCCTCGACTGAACAGGTCACGTATTCACGTCCTAACTGGCTAGAAGTCAAAGTCAGTCCTGAACAACACCAAAAACCCCCCCTTCTGCCTGCTTTACCGTGAGACTGCCTACCCATTCAACCCTAGTGGGCTGCGTGGAGTCAGAAGCAACTAAGAATTAATCAGGGCTACCCAGAAGAACCTGCTTGGGAGCAGTCACATTGCATTTCACAGCAGAGCTCCAGCTCGTTTTGGGGGGGGGGGGGGTGTCTCTGCTTGCAGGCCTGGATTCCCACACCCATCTCGTACACAGTTGCCAGAGAATTCCTCAACCAAATACCACTGTTGTGGTACTCCCCTAACAAGATCCTATCACCTCAAAGATAGTATTTAGAGACTTCCCCTGCACAGCCGGGGGAAAGAAATCCAGGAGACTGGAGGGAGAATCTTTGAAAGGACAAGGCTCTGTGGGAGGTCAAGAGGGGTCAAATGAAAGGTTGATTTTCACAGGAAGAGGATTAACCCGAGAAAAGAAAAGGTAACTTCCTCCTGAGATATGAAGGTAAGAGGAGAAAACGTATTTAAGGCTCGATTTTGGAGGGGGAGTCTTCTTAGAAGGGAAGCTCACAGGAGAGGCAATGTAAGTGAAAGCCTTTCTAAAACATCCTCCACAGACCTAAGATCTTTGGGCATTTGCCAAACACTCGTCCCGAACCACCGTTTTTTCATGTGGACACTGGGATAGACCACGGAGGTCTCCCTGAGATCAAGGGCCTGTTGGTCCAGCTTCTGTGGGTCTCAGTGGACAGCTTTCAGCTGTCGGCCCCGTCAGGAACTGTGCCTCAGCTGCAACGAGTTTTCTCCCCCAGAACCAGGCCCCTGCCCAGGTAGCCCGTATCTAGAGGCTGAGTCAGTATGGAATATGGAGACCTGCCTATCTAGCTTAACGCAGGACAACCCGAAAGGCCACTGTATTTCAAGTGCTCCCGATGGGACTGGCCCTCCAGTACAGCTTTACTTCTTTTATCAGACCCTGCTGCAGCCCTCTCCCTTCCCCGAGGCAAAGCATACCAAGGACACGCCTTGATAAATGTCCTGCATACATCCTGCATAAATTCAATCAAGGGTTTGCTTTGCAACAACCCAGCCCGCAGGAAGACTGGTAGGAGCAAATAGCCAAGAGCAACACAGAAAACTGGCGTCCCTTTTGTCAGACCCGAAGTCCACGATCCTAAGGCAGTACAAAATTACTTGTTTTGAGGCATAGGTAACTGCTTAAGCAGGTCTCTTGGTTAGCTGGATTATTACCAACAGTCTCCCCTGCTGTAATATTCTTTTCAAAGACCTTACAATGATTTATTCTTATTCATAAAACTTCATGAGGTAAGGTAGTTTTATCTTTACTATACACATATTCACTCAAGTGAAGACTTGTTAAATACCCACCCGGGCACCGTACTAGGAGGTAATTGGCAGAAATTTTAAAAAGCCCCAGCTCTTACGGATGAATAAAGAGAGCAGCCTCTGAAACAAGGGGAAGAAAGCTACAGCGGAAACAGAGACACAGTCTTTTTCCAGCCCGAAAGAAGGTAGGACTGAAATCCAAAATGACAGAAAGAAGAGTGGCTAGGAAAACACCGAGAAACCTTAGCCTTCGTCACAATCAGCTCTAACAGCAGGGAATGCAGACCTTGAGTCAGACTAACTGAGTCTGAATGCTGCCTTCATGACATTGCAGTCCTTACGAAATAAGTTCCTTAACCCCTCTTGATCTCAGTTTTCTCCTCTACGTAATGATGGTCATATCAGCTAGCCTAGGCTGCCTAAACAAAAAATCGCAGACTAGGAGTCTGGAGTTCCCTCGTACAGCAAGAGAGCAGATGAAGAACTGAAAACAAAAGAGACCCGCGTCCAAGAAGAGACAAGAGCCGCGAAGAGGGCTTTCGTCTCCCTATTTATTGAGCTCACAAGATACTACCCACGTGGTGAACGTGAAAAAACCAAGATCTTACACACGTGAATGTGGAGAAAACAATCAGGCAGTAATCATTTACTTGTGTGCGTAAGAAGCAAAGGGTCTGGGGGGCAAGGGGAGTCCGTGATCAAGATACATTGGAGTCAGATGGAAAGTAATTTCCTGCAGGTGATTAACAAGTTACTCGATTCCATTACAATATCTCGCTAGCTAACCTCAGGCGCTTTTGCCTGGTGGTGGCGGCTTTCCTTCCTAAGCCTTTTCCTAACCCATTTATGTAAGTAGAACCCATTTCCCCACAAGAGTAGGTGGCTTAAACAACAGGGATTCTTTTTCACCGTTCTAGAGGCTAGGAAATCCAAGATCAAAATGGTTGCTAAAATGCTTCTCTGATGAGGACGAGTTTCGTGGTTTGCAGATGGCCACCTATCTGCTGTGCCCTCACGTGTCCGACAGAAAGGAGAAGCAAGCTCCCTGGTTTCTCTTTCTTTAAGGGCACGAATCTGATCGTGAGGACCCCACCCGCACGACCTCATCTAACTTCATTACTTCCTAAGTCGCATTTCCAAATACTGTCACATACGAATTTAGGGAGCACATAATTCAGTCCATAGCAGTGATAGGAAGAGTGCTTTCCCCACGGGTATGTAGTAAAGATTAAATGAGCCAATATGCGAAATGTGCCTTGACACGTGTTTGCCATAGATTACTAAAGCTCTATTTGTATGTGGTGGCTGTTATTATGAAAGTCACAGAGGCTGAGTCAAACAGGGAAATGTCAGAGAGAGCAAGACTTTCCTCGTGGACCTCAGTTTCTTTGGGCATATAACCTCTCAAAGGAAGAGAGAAAATGAACTTATTGTTGAGAATTAAGAATGGGTCTATTTTCATGCAAATACTGGCATGGAGAGTCCCTGGGCAGCAAAATATTACCAACGTGGAAATCGCCAACCTTTTTTCTTTTCCTTCATACCTTTCTCTCCTCTCTCGTCTTTCTCCTGTGATCAAATGCCTAACAATGTCGGAAACATGTCCACTTAGGGGATTACTCTTGTTAAAGTGTATTTAGCTTTTAATCCCACGGGGCACAAGCAGGCTGAAATAGAAGACCTCATAGAAAAAGAAGAATTTAGCAGGGTTAATCTGGAGGTGAGAGGTGAAAAGAGGCGAAATGGGAACCCTGCTCAATGAAAATACCATTCTGCTTTAAGAGAGGCAAGCAGTGGTTCATTTCTCAACCTATCAATAGCTCTGGAACTGTGTTCAAAAACAATACTTTTTATTTGGTTTTCATACCTTCTTTAACTTCCATAGGGCTTCAGTGTATTTTCCATGGATACTGGACTCAGTTCTGTATTCAGGACATGTGGTGTCGATGGCCTTAGTTAGGTAAAAGAAAAGGAGATTTCAAAATCCTGAGCGAAATAGGTCCCTCAACCTTTTTGGAATTCTTTTTTTTTTTTAATTTTTTTTTAAAGTTTTTTTTTTCAACATTTATTTATTTTTGGGACAGAGAGAGACAGAGCATGAACGGGAGAGGGTCAGAGAGAGAGGGAGACACAGAATCGGAAACAGGCTCCAGGCTCTGAGCCATCAGCCCAGAGCCTGACGCGGGGCTCAAACTCACGGAGCGCGAGATCGTGACCTGGCTTGAAGTCGGACGCTTAACCGACTGCGCCACCCAGGCGCCCCAACCTTTTTGGAATTCTTAAGCCTCATTCCCACGTGGCTGCTGAATTCATGGGCAATTGTTGACAACTTGATTATTTTGATGGTTGCCATCTTAGTCGCTAGACTATAAAGTTGACAGCCCAAATCCTGAGATCCTGCCTGGCTCTTTAGATCTTTCTTTTTATTTCTTGCTCGGTCCTCCTCTTTAAGGAAGTATGGAGCAAGGCTGCTCTAATTAGAATGAATGATGGTGCAACAGTGTGAACATACACCATCAAGGGGGCGGGGGGCAGGTACCCTCTTACGTTTTTTTAAATAATAGCTTTATGGAGGTACAGTTCACCTATCATAAAATTCATCCCTTTTAAAGTGTTCCATTCGGCGGGTTTTAGTACGATCACAGGTGGGCAACCATCACCAATATCTAAGTTTAGCATGTTTTCATCACTCCAAAGGAGTGATGTCATTCCCTAATCTCCCCTGCCCCCAACCCCTGGCAACCACTAGCTACTCTCTATCTCTGTAGATTTGCCTACTCTGAACATTCCCTTATAAATGGAATTAGAGATATGTGGCCTTTTGGTCACCTGCTTCTTTCACTTAACGTAGTCTTTTCCAGGTCTCATACCTTCTTGATAAGGCTCAATATTTAGAGGATGATGTGTCAATACCCATCACAATTGAACACGAATTTACTCTCAGAAATTTCGTGTCCGAGAATTAATCCCTCAGAAACGTTTCCACATCCATAAAGGTAGTTACAAATGCATTCACTGAAGCATTGACAAAGGCTGGGAAGAAATGCAGAGTCCATCCGTTAGGGGACCTGGTGACACGCATCCAACCCTACAGTGGAGTACTGTGCACTCGGTCACAGAACGAGTCAGTTCTGTATGGCGTGGTATGCAATGACCTCCAGAAACTCCTGACAGGCAAACCTAAGAATGTGGAGAGACAGAGAACACCATGTAAGTCGTCTTCCAGAAGTGGACGTGTTGGGGGTGGAGGGTGGTGGGGAGGGGGGGGGGGACGATGGAGGAGGAGGAGAGGAAGGAGGAAGAGATCTGTCTCTGGTAGGATGTTTACAAATGAAGAACGGGGATTGTCTCCAGGGAGGGGAAATGGGAAAGGGGTTCTAGGGGACAGGGAAGGGAAGAGAGAGACTTAGTCTTCATTGTATTCCCTTACCCAAAGGCATAAACTTGTTTGAATTTTATTTACTACGTACACTCATATCCTTAAAAATGAAAATGGAGATGGTGCTGATCAATTTCATTAAGTTGCCGCATGGGCATATTAGAATCTGGGAACTACATAACCGCAGCCTCTGCCTTTAGGTCTTTGTGGTGAGTCGCAGCTGGGACTGACACCCTAGTAGAGAGGACCGGTTTCAGTGAAGCAGAAAGACTGACGATCTGAAGCTCAGCAATTTTGGTTCTTATCTGCCCAGAGGTTCCCTGTCACCTGCGTAGCTCTTTTACCTGCCAGTTAAGGAAGACATATGCTTTGATGTCCACGACCGATTGGAATAGTAACTTGAGAGCTGCTCACCTAGCCCCTCATCTCACCCTCCATGTTGTCTCTCTCCCAAACGTCCCTGACCTCACCGTGACTTCTGGGAGTGAGTTCTGAGTCGGTATTTACACAACTGAATTTTGAGCTGTCAGCATCGGGTCGGGGATCCAGTCCGTTATCTCAATCTCCCTTTGACCTTTGGTGGAAGCTCTGCCATTTCCTATCCTGTTTCCCCAGCTTCTCTCCCGTCTCCCAAAATACTGACCCAGAGTGGGAGAGAACATACAGTCAAGTTCTCCTCCTCGACACCATTGCTCTCTGCAAAGTCAAAGTCACTTTCAACTTTGATTCCAACCAGAGCTCATTTCCTCCCACTAGTGTTGGGATGAAAGTCAAAGATGAAGTGAAAGACAGATTGTGTAACTTCTATTTTTAAAGGGGGCGTTTAATTATGGAAGGCATGATTAATATGTCAATACTGTTTTTAATGGCTTCACTTATTTTTTTCAGCCAATAAGAAGTGAAAAATCCTGTCTCCGTAGCCAAACTCTGATATAATCCCTCCCCAGCTATACAAAAGTCTCTCTGTTGCTATCTAGAATAAAAACGTCAATGCACATCATGTATTAAAATTGACCTGTATTTCCTTGGCACCTTTTAAGATCTCTCTCCAAATTGCCTCAGTAACCCCTAGCATCAAAGGCTGATGAGAATATGTGGAGTTTTACTTCCCGTTTAAGTAACACCTATTAAGAAGGGTAGTAATTAAAAGCAAATCATAATTTTTAAACCTTAAGGGAAGCTATTGCCATGTTGCTGGAAACATTCAGTTATTGGAATGTTCACTAACACCTACACACACTGCAATTATTAGTGAAACGGCAAACTCTAGCAAGCTTTATAACAAAACCTCTCCTAAAACAAAAATCATCACGTAAGTACCAGCCCCGTTCTCACACGTATATGAAATGTCTCCCTTTCTCAGCACTGTTTCCAGCTCCCTGCTTCGCCAGCCTCAGTGAGCAGTGACCACTCACATGCAAGGCATTAGGAAGACGGGTGATCTCTTCCTGTAGCCTGTGGCACTGCAGGTGTGCAGGGAACGATGCAGTTGCCAATGCCACAACTGGCAGCAGGGAAGAGAGATCAACAGAGGCCATTTTCCGGTGCTCCTGTGCTCTTCAGCAGTGCACTTAACCTTGAAAGCTATACAGGAGGAAAGGAACCCCACTAAAGCCAGCTTCATGCTTGTCTTAAGATTGATATCATTTTCAGGGATCGCACCCAAGAAACATCGAATCCTCCTCTCCTTTTAACTGCCGCTGCCCTAGAGAGTAGTGGTCTTACCTCTGGCTGCACATTTTTGCCACCTGGGGTGGGGTGGAAGAAGTTAAAATATACCGGTGTCAAGGCCCCGCACCAGAGACTCTGAATTAATTAGCTTATGTTGCATCCCGGAATTAGTATTTTTTAATGTCTTTGTAGGTGATTCTGAAGTACAGTCAGAGCTAGAAACTGTGAGAGTTCAGCATAAGCTTCCCCCATTTCTTAACTGGATTACAGCCAAGGCTTCCTAAACGCCCTTGGTATTTTGCACCTGAGATAATCATCTTAGTGTGTTACAACAACCAATTTATTTCTTCTTTCAATCCGCATGTGTTGAAGAACAATGAGTATAAAAGATGGGCAGCACGAAAAAATACCAGCTATGATCAGAAATACCATTTAATATTTCATTGTCCTTTTCTCCCAGATTTTATCTTGTGTATATGTACATAAAATCAGTATTTACAAAAGTGAGATCCTGCTATGATAGTTTTCCATCATCTCCTATTCTTTAAAAATATATCCTGGGCGTGGTGCCTGACTGCTTCAGTAGGTAGAGTGTGTGACTCTCAGGGTGGTGAGTTCAAGCCCCACCTTGGGCGTGGAGCCTACTTAAGATAAAATAATATATACCATGGGCCAATTCCCATGTTAGCAAATAGTCCTATCCTTTCTCCTAGTCACACAGAATCTGAGTGGGTGGCCGGGTTATTACATTTTTAATCAATCCTTTATTTTAGGGCGGGGCATTTGCACTGTTTCCTTGTGGGGTGTTTTGCTGTTGTTATTTTTGTTGGTTTCAGTTTTGTTATTATAAACAACACTGGAATAAACCATATGGAACAAAGGTGTTGTGAATGGGCCTGTTTTCTCAGCATATATTTCTAAAAATAAATTTGCTGAGGCAGTGGATCTCCTCATTCTGATACTTACGAGCAACTGCTCTCCCAAAGCCCCTTGAAGCGTGAGTGCTTGAAAGCGTTTCTCTCTAGTCCTGCGCTAACACTAGGCATTACCATTAAAAAAGAAAAAAAATCATTGTTCAATCTGGCAAATAAAAAATGGTATCCATCTGTCTTGAGATGTTTGAAGTGTGAGTACATTTGAACATTTTCATCCTTTCTTGCACATCTGAATTTCTTCCTTGGCTCCCTTTCTACGACCTGTTCTTCTTTTTCTTATAGATGTGTAAGAGCCATTTGGATATCAAGCCTGTTCAATTTTCCCCAGTTTGTCTTTTTTAACCGTTTTAAATTTTTTTTTTCTCAACGTTTTTTATTTATTTTTGGGACAGAGAGAGACAGAGCATGAACAGGGGAGGGGCAGAGAGAGAGGGAGACACAGAATCGGAAACAGGCTCCAGGCTCCGAGCCATCAGCCCAGAGCCCGACGCGGGGCTCGAACTCCCGGACCGCGAGATCGTGACTGGCTGAAGTCGGACGCTTAACCGACTGCGCCACCCAGGCGCCCCATAAATTTTTTTTATGTTTATTTATTTTTTGATAGAGAGAGACAGAGCATGAGCGGGGGAGGGGCAGAGACAGAGGGAGACACAGATTCCGAAGCAGGCTCCAGACTCTGAGCTGTCAGCACAGAGCCCGACACGGGGCTTGAACTCACAGATGTCTTTTTTAACTTTTTGAAAGTTTTTGTTTTTTTTTTTTTAACTTTTATCCCTTTAACTTTTCATAGTGGTTTGGTGGTACACAACTTTTATTATTTATTTATTTCGCTTAGGTGGTGATATACAACTTTGAAATCTTCGTCAAATCTTTTTCCGTATGGGTTTAACCTTTCGTGTCTTACATTGAAAGCTTTTCCCCAAGTTAAAATTATATGAACATTTACCTATGTTTTTCTCTAGTACTTTTATGGTTTTTTATATAATTACATATTTGTGGCTAATTAACTTTGAAAGCACAAATCAGATGATACCTCTCTGCTCCTTAAATCCTTCCCTGTCTCTCCGCTGCCTATAGGATTAAGTTCAAGTTCCTTCATGCCCCTTAGATTATCTGGTCGCCTTTAGCGCTAGGCTGTTTTCGACTTCGTTCACGGCTTTTTTTTTTTTTTTTCCTGAAATTATATTCTCGGGGTCCCCTTCTCCTTCTATACATAGCCTATAGCTTCAGGTTTCATGACGAGAGGGACCAACACTGTTTTGTTGATGCCAGCACCCGTAATGTCTGGAAGAAAATAGATAGTCATTAACAGTCTGGTGGAAGAAGGGGTCAAAACAAATGCCACGTTCCCTGGGAAGCCTCTTCCCATGCCTTTGGGCAGAATCTGCTCTTCTAATGTGTTCCTCAAACAGGTCATTCTGACCACTGTTCTGTTACGTCAGACTGTGTCATTACATTGTATTAAAAGTCACCGGACCCACATCTATCTGTCACTCAGGCCCAACGCACATCATATCCCTTGCTCCTCAATAAGAGTGAGACAGCAGCCGGCACGCAATATATGCTGTTGATTCAGGTAAGTGAATTCTGATGAGATGTCCCTGGCTCGCAGCTCTATCTTGCATGTGCCCAAATGTGTTCTTGAGTCTAGAAGTACAGACCCTGACAGTCTTTTAAAAAGACAACTAAATGGGGGCACCTGGGTGGCTCAGTCGGTTGAGCGTCCGACTTCAGCTCAGGTCATGATCTCGCGGTCTGTGGGTTCGAGCCCGGCATCGGGCTCTGTGCTGACGGCTCAGAGCCTGGAGCCTACTTCAGATTCTCTCTCTCCGTCTCTTTCTGCCCCTCCCCTGCTCATGCTCTGTCTCTCTCTCTGTCAAAAATAAATAAACATTAAAAAAAAAGACAACTAAATGATTCGGTGACAGTGTATGCTCCCAGGTACAAGCTATGACCATTGATATGGGACCACACAGTGCACCATGAACATCAAGTCTCAGAGTAATGGTGAAGCCATGGCAGGAATGCCTTCTGGCACCCCCTCCTGGGCACTGTCCATCAATGTCATTAAGGATCAGAGCATCATGGCTGGCCCCAGAAGCTTTCCCTGGGTGGAATTAAAAGACAAAGCAAAACAAAACTAATTGAAAAACTCTGGAATGGGCAAGGAATAATCGTAAGCTAACCATCTACTCTCCAAAAATGTTGTATCTGAAGAATTCATATATTCCAACAGATAATGAAACCAAGTTACTCACATTGTTCTCCTCGGCTGCTTTAACTTAGCAGTTTGATATGGCTACTCCCTATCCCATTACATATTTTCTTTCTCTTTTTATATTTTATGACTTTATTATAGGCCTCCTTTCCGTCACAAGCCACTGCAGATCCCTTTAGACAGTTAGTAGAGTACCCATTATAAAAAATGTAAAAACAGTTTTTAAACTATTTCTTCTACCTCAATTCCCTCTGCCCACGGGGCTCCATGCGTGAACTGCGTATATTGAGGCTTTTACCAAGAAATAGCACTGAAGACCTTTCAGAGAGCTGTATTACTAATTGGTTCCACTGCGTAGCTTGGACAGAATTAGAATTTTCTTCAGATGGCATCCATGATCATAATCTTTGACATTAAAGTACCTTTGGGCGTGTCATTTTACCATGGCAAGGTTCAGTTCTCTTCTCTGCAAGGCAATAATGCAGGTGGGTCCATGGGATCTCTGAGGTCTCTTCCTTCCCCAGAACTATATCTGATCATCTTTTTCAAGACGATAGAAAAAAAGAGACCACCCAGGCAGAGAAGAGAGATCTCTCTCGCCTCCAGTCTGGCTCTGTAACCTGACCTTCTGTCAGTCACTCCCCTACAGATAAGGAGTAGGGGAGTAAATTCCCAGCCCAGTCACACAAACACACCAGGACTGCTAACGGCACCTGTGTTGTGCCATCCACACCAGCTTCCCCTGAGAAAGGAGCCGGACTATGAGCCGGCTAAGTGTTAGCTAACTAGATAGACAGTGTGATGGACTGCTTGTTAATGACATTGCACTTTCATTTATGTACCCAAGAGGCTACTAGCAATGGGTTAATTTGGTGGTCCTACAAAGGCAAATCTGCTTTTCAAACTATCTTGAGTTTTAATTGTAAGATATGAGGCTTTCAAGCAGAAGTGTTTTGGAGCTGAGAGTCTATTTACACTGGCCTTACCCAAGGGAAACACCACCAGCTGGACCCTACCAAAGACAATTTTCTATCCCTAAGGGACAATGCATGCCCTCTGGGCTTCACAAGTGCCTGGTTCCTGTAAGTCCACCCAAGAGCCAAAAAAGAGTCTGCTCACAGGATAGGAACCACACCTCTCCTGGTTTTCCTGAGGAATCCTAGGTCTGGACCAAGGCATGATTGTTACGGGTAAAAGGAGGGGGTGGTTTGGGGCAAGCCACTCACCCCTCCACACACGGTAACACAAGGAACCCCCATGAGGGAAGAGTGGAAGTGAGCCTCCCAGTGGTTATTTACCCCACCTTCCGCCTTCCAGATAAATCGTGACACATGCTACATGGCTCATATCCTGCACTCTGAGACTTTCATACAGCTCAAGGAACAAGCCCACCTTACCAGACTGAACTGGGGACAAAGGACACAGCTCAGCAAGTGCTTAAGCAGACATAAGATACAAACAGACAAGTAGTGAGCCTCATGGTTAAGAGCACAGACTATGGTCCTAGACTTGGCTTTGGAGCATGGTTACGTGAGCTTGGGTAAAGTACTTAACCTCTCCCTGTTTCAATTTCCTCATTAAAAAAATAGGGCTCTTGTGATAATGCGTAGATGTAGAGAAGAGTGCCTGGCACAGAATAAGCCTCTAAAGTTAGTTATTTTATGCATATCACATAAGCCCATATCACCACCTTTGTCCCCCTAGAGGAAACTCATAGAATAATTCATATTGATATTCATATTTAATACTTTCAATTTTTGTCCTCCTTTCAAGACTTCCTCTGGTAGTGTTCATTTTGGCGGTATCTGCTAGAATAATAATGCTGGCAGGAGATGGGGTTGGGAGGGCAGGTAGTGAGGGCGGGAGAGATAACAGCCAGTAAGTTCCTTACAGATATCTTTGAAAGAACATAGGAGTATTCAACAATGATTAGACTTTCCTTACAAAACACACAACATTGCTTCATATCCTTTTTGCATCAAGGCAAGGTAAACTTAGTCATCAGGCTTGAGAGTGAAATCGTTATCAAAAAATGCAGACCATTTAGTTTTGGAACTTTTATGTGTTTGCTCATTTTCACATATATCTGACCCAACTCGTGTGTTATTTCAAATGACAGGAAGTTTGCATATGCTTATAGATAACAATATGCAAAAGATGCATTTCTTTGCCCCTAGTGGGAACATTATCTACCCATGCAGGTCCACTGCTGGTCCTGTGTCAGTTTTTCTTTTTTAAATCAAGAATTTTGGACACACTTGTGATTCAGACGGGTTGATCACTACCCTTAACTGCTGCATCTTGAGCCATGAATGCATGAACTTTAATTTGCAAGCCCCCCTCCCCATAGGTAACCATGTTTAGGGATGTTAGAAAGCGGAGTACGGTCCCACACTAATATGGAAGAAAGGCTTTTACAAGAGGATGCTAACTAGTAAATTAACCATTGTAGAGTTCTCCATGACATTCAGTCCTGGCAGATTAACGTCCATTCACAAAGATACCTGCCCCTTTCTATATCCTAGAGCTGCACTGTCCAATAGACAGATGGGGATATAGGATACTAGATATGTAACAAGTGCCACTAAGGACCTGAAATCTTAATCTGATTTAATTTTAATTAGTTTAAATGCATATAGCACATGTAGGTAGCAACTACGGTGTTACACAATATAGATACAAGAACATTTCCACTCAAATATCCATAACCATATAAAAGGCTGGAGTTAGTCCTTGAAAATATAAAAGTCAAAAACTGCAAATACCATAGGTCAATAACCCTGCCACTAATCTTTATCAGATTTCTTTATCGCTTTTAAATAGGCAGTGAGCATTATCTCAAGATACTCAGTCTTCCACCTCTCCTTCAAGACCATAAACACGTTGAGGAAAGAGATAAGCTCGGGAGAGAATTTTTCTTTTATTTTCAAGTACCTACAATTTTCTGATGTTAGACTGACTTCCCCCATACACTGGTTTTTCGATCGAAGTGTCAAAAAACGAATATGCAAATACATTGTCAGTGATTTCAATTCAGGAAGAAGCTACAACAGGATCTCATTACTCTGAATGACACGGAAAAATCCTTTGCACATAGGCCATTCCACAGCTCACTCTTTCCGCTGTAAAAACCTCCAATCCCATTAACAGATTTTCCTTTGGTCGCCTAAACAATACGTGACTGACTCAGTTTTGCACGTTTTGCTGCTGTACTATTTTGAAGGGCATAAGATGGGACGGTGGTAGGAATGGGCTGAAAATGGGTGGAGTAGCTAATATGTGCCTTGTTTGCAGCTTTTCATTTCAGTAGTTTAAAAAGCAATTAAGGAAAGGAATGAGGGTCCTGACTAGGTAGAATTCAATTTTCTGCTCTTAATGGATTCAGAGTATGAGGAAGCATAAGGGTAATCCATCATCGCATTACTGCCATCACCAGAGTTGTCTGTTTTTCAGAAAGTGTTCGTTTCCTTCGCCAGGAGGACACAGCCCTCTGTGTGCTGATTTGGGTGTCAAGAAATACAAAAAAGATGAAACAGGAGAATTGGAAGCAGCAACTCTCAGATCGGTGCTGGAAAACGTCTGCTCTGTATTCCGTGGGTCTTTGCTCCTTGTGAGTCCAGACACCTGTCACTGGACTATGTGGCTGTGGGTGGCCCTATTTGTAGGATTTCCAAGCTTATCTGACCCTAGATAAACCTTGGTGCCTTCTAGGGGTCAGTTTAAGGGGCTGAACCAAATAGTAAGAAAAAGTGTTTTCTAAAGAATTAATAAGTCAGAGTCCTTTGACCTTATAAGAGTGTGGTTAGAGTTTAATGTGGCTGTTATCAAGAGGAACGCTCTCTCCTCAACGGGATGTGGCAAACCACTCATAAACCACTTACGAAGCGTCAAACCATCAATAATGAGATGGATTTGTAGTCGAGGTTATGAGTCATTAATATGGGTGCCAGGTAGAGGCCATATCTCAATGACACAGATATGAAGAGTATACTGATAAGCATGGATTTCAGGATAATTCTACAAAATGATGGCAACCTTTAATGAACACTTGGTGTGCTTTCCACATATTGTCTCTGATCCTTACCACAGCCACTTTTGATGGGTTCCATGATTTTCCCTCTTTCCCAGATGAAGGAGTTAAAGCCCAGAAAGGGTAAAAACCTCGCCCAAGATGGCCTAGACAGAAAGTGACCAAGCCAAAATTGGAACTCAAATTATTCTGGCCCCCGAGCCTGAGCTTGTTCTGTTTCTCTAAGACAGGTCCCAGAGAGCTGGATGCTTCACGTGTTTCCTGGTACGATGTATCCAACGGCAAGAGAAAGGAAGTCAAGGATACGTCCAGATGCCTTGCCTTAAAGCGCTAAAGGATGACTGTGCAAGACTACCCCTTGCAGTATTTTGTAATAATGAAAAATAGGGAGCAAATCAAATTTTCATCAGCAGGGCACTGATTCGATTAATTGCAGGACATCCATGTAATAACTAAATTCTAATTCTAAATTAGAATTCTAATTTACTACATTCTAAATTCTAAACAACTGTAATTCTAAATAACCGTAAAAAAGCACGAGGAAGATCCCTGTAACTTGATATGGAAAGATCTCTAGCCTGTAGAGTTAAATGAATAAAGAAAGGTATTAAATGAGGCTTATAAAATGCTAACTTCTGTATGAAAGCAGGAAGAAGACAAGAATCTGGTATTTCCTCGAAGAACAAGAGGACCAAGAGTCACATGCTTTTTCGACTGAGCCAGGGAGGAGCTCCTGGGACTGTGCCCTTTTCTCTAATCAAGAAGCACCAGATTCTCAGGCAAATGGGCTGGATCCAAATGCTGATTTTCCCAATTCCTAACTGGGTTCAGTTCTCTAAACCTTAATTTTCTCTTTCAAAATAAAATAAACGGAAGGAAATAACAATATCACTGTGTTGAGGGTTGACCAGGATAACATGCAAAGTTAACTCTAAAACAGTCCCAATATGAGGCACCTGGGTGGCTCAGTCAGTTGAGTGTCCGACTTCAGCTCAGGTCATGATCTCACGGTTCGTGGGTTCGAGCCCCATGTCAGGTTCAGTGCTGACAGCTCAGAGCCTGAAGCCTGCTTGAGATTCTCTGTCTCCCTCTCTCTCTGCCCCTCCCCCACTTGCGCTCTGTCCCTGTCTCTCTCAAAAATAAACATAAAAAAATTTTTTTTCAAATAAAATAGCCCCAATACATAGTACTTGCTGCCATTCCAGGCAAGTGAACTCAGGACCTAGGGCAAGGGCTTTGTTAACTACCATGAACCTGAGCTCTGGAACATCCTCCTTCCCCATTGTTTCTACTATGTGAACAATCCTGAACGTAAGGCAAATTGGTGTCAGATTCGAAGTCCCAGGAAGCCAGTTTTTTTGCCGATACATACACGAGTGTCTCAAACTTCTCTGCTGTAAATGATGTTGATGACAAGGACACATCTTCGAGGAGAAAAAGCCAGCTGGTGGCTGTTGATGAAACGGTTGCAATAAACTGCGAGGTGCACAGGTCTCGGATCTCCCGACCATGGGATGTTAAATGGAAGAGATCTTCCTCATGACTGCCTCTGGATTTATGAAGCTGAAAATAGAAGGCTCAGCTGCCTGTTCTGTCACTTCTGGCACTCACTGCCACCTACTGCTTGTGGTATCGCTCCTTTGGGGGGCTCTGCTCCTGAAACATGGCCCCCTTAGCTCTTTGTAATGGCTCTTCTCCTATAGCAACACATGCCAGGAGGGAATAGTGTCTGCCTTGCAACACATATGATTCAGCTTAGGAGTTAAGCTTCACTCAAAATTCTCTCTGTGTCTACCATACTAAATCTAGATAATTCCTTTCTCTCCCCCGCTATGCCAGAAGCGTCATGAGTTTCTGACCGCTAAAGCTCCCTTCCGCTCCTCTCCTTTCTTCCTTGACCTCTCCCTCTTCCTTCCCAACAGTGAGAGGAGTTTTCTCTGCCTTGATGATTTGAACAAAACCATATTTCAGGTCTGGTTACCCCAAACAACTGAACCCCAGGGTTCAAACCGGCCCCCGGTACCTCAAGAAATGAGCCGGAATGGGACCGTTTCTGTTTCCAAGTCATGGATGCTTTGTCTTTTCTTCTGCTTTGCCGTTCCTCCCCTGTTGTAGCCCTCAGACTCTGAAACCAGGACAACTGAGACTCCACCTGCTCCCCAGGTAAGGAGTTGGTCCTGGCATCTCCCCACTGTGCTTGTATACCTTCAGCCCTTGCTCTGCATGGCCGGTAAAAGAAAAAAAATTTAAAGACAGTTGATTGTAGAAGCATTTATTTTTCAGCTTTGATGACAAATCTGCAACTCCATTCTAAAGTCTCCAGTTCATACACCTGATTCCGAGTTTTAAAATGTGATTATTTTCAAGCCCTGATGGTTGCTCACATTTCTTGAATGAGTACTAAGTACCAAGCACTCTATGAAGGACTGGTCTCAGGTGAAGTTCCCTAGCAAAGTCTGAGATGCGGATTCCTGTGCAAGCTCCTCCTTTCATGGAGGAGAAATGAGAACAGGGGTGAGAGGAGCAGGCAAGGAAAGAAGCCAGGCAGAGTGTGGTTTCTAGAGAAGTCTAGTTCCAGCACGATCCCACTGGAGCTCTGGATCTGAATGGAATCCCAGCATTGGTCCCTCCCGGAAGAAATGGCACTGGCTCTTAGATCCCTGAATCAGTCCGTAATTGGCTATGGGCCACCTCTGGTGTGGTAAAGTGGGGGAAAGTGCAAATCGAGCATCGCCAGCAAGACACGTGTGAGTTCTTAGCAGCCCAAACCTGCAGCTGGGGGGCAGGTATGGGTGCCTGCAAAAGGGTCCTCTTGACACAGGAGCAGCGCGTGCTATGGCACCTCACAAAGATTAAACTATGTAGTCTCCACCCTGTTTGAGCTAGGGCTCTATTATTACCATCCCTATTTTACCGAAGAGGAATCTGAAACATGGAGAGCAAGTAAATCGGTGGAGATCGCACACAACCGTGATTTAAAACAAGACCGTGCCACTCTAACTGTGCCCAGCCTCCATACAAAGCTTCTCATCACATGGGAGGACCTGAGGTGGCATAAGTGGGCTATTTCTTGCCCTTACATACTCACCAAGTCACTTGTGTTAGCAGTCATATCCACTCATGCAAAATGACTATAAGATTTCACAAAGAGTATTTTTTCATTACTGCAACATAAAGAATGACCAACGCTTCGGAAAACAGGGCAAAGACTTGTGAGCAAGGCTGCTATGCCAAAAGCACCTATCTCCCATCCAGGACAGTCTTACTCCATTTTTTTTTTTTTAATTTTTTTTTTCAACGTTTATTTATTTTTGGGACAGACAGAGACAGAGCATGAACGGGGGAGGGGCAGAGAGAAAGGGAGACACAGAATCGGAAACAGGCTCCAGGCTCTGAGCCATCAGCCCAGAGCCTGACGCGGGGCTCGAACCCACGGACCGCGAGATCGTGACCTGAGCTGAAGTCGGACGCTTAACCAACTGCGCCACCCAGGCGCCCCTCCATTTTTAATTTTAAACCACAGCTCACTATATTTTACTAAATCTTTATTTCTCATAATATTCGTCAATAGATTAGTTGTAAAGCCTAAAGTAAAAATGAAAGGCAGTAAGAAATAAACTCCTCATATGTTTTATAATAACGTGTTTTAAATGTCGTAGAGCAGACGTTCATGTCTCACTTGTTATGTTTACAATCATGTGTGGCCATTTTCTTTGTCCTGACATCTTCCATTTAACATCAAAGACAAGACGTCTAGGGCTGTGGTTGTGTAAATGGTATGAAATACAACTTGATGTGCAAGAAAATGTTTCAAGAACACAGAATAATGGATGTCGATGAAGGGTGCAGAACATGTTTCTGTCACTCAAACTAACGACGTGCCCCTACAAAAGTTTAGCGTGTGGAGCAAGGCCAAGGTGAGTAGACCACTCCCTCCAGGCAAACAAAAGGGAAAAATGCCTTTGGTAATATCATTTCACCAAGCAGTTCCTTGCTTTTCTCATTATTAATAATGCCATAATACTACCGGCAAATAGTACAAACTCTAAGAAACAGACCCATCTCATCTATTTCTCATGCTCCCCCAATTTTTTTTATAAAAAAAAAAGAATTTTAGGGGTGCCTGGGTGGCTCAGTCAGTTGGGCCTCTGACTTCAGCTCAGGTCATGATCTCACGGTTTGTGGGTTCGAGCCCCCTGTCAGGCTCTGTGCTGACAGCTTGGAGCCTGGAGTCTGCTTCAGATTCTGTCTGTCCGTCTGTCGGTCTGTCTGTCTCTCTCTCTCTCTTTCTGCCCCTCTCCCACTCATGCTCTGTGTCTCTCAAAAAATAAATAAACATTTTTTTAAAAAATTTAAGTGAATTTTAAAAATAAGGCCCTAAAACTTCCTACTACAGACAGCTATGTACTCTGTTTACCATTATTTGTTAAAATCTAGACAATCTCTCTGGGAACCCCAGCCCATGTGTTTCCTGCAGTGTCTTGGCTGAGCTCAGCAAAGCCTAGGATTTCACTAGGTGTTAGGTAGTAAGATCTACTGTGACAGTGTGGACTTCCTCTCAGGGGATCTATTAGTAGATCAGAATACCTAGCAAACCTTCCTAAAAGTGGTCCCAGAGGATCCAAGAAGGTTAACCCAGAGTCAGTGTCGCTATGAGGGACCAGCTGAAATAAATCAGCTGAAAGCTCCCGTGGGACCCTTAGCTTAGCTAGGCAAAAGCTAAGAAGGGAAGGAGAGAAATAAGGTCTATTTTCTGACTCTCAGAGGGGAAGGAGGAAGTTGGCTAATTAAATTTGGAATCCAGGTGAGGGAAAAGACTCTATGATTTGGCTAACCCAGGAAGGAAATAAATTTGTTGGAAAATTAGGATACTGAAACTCTAATCTAACCTTTGGTCCTTTTTGAATGCTTCAAAGTGGAGAGATTGGTCTTGGAATAAAGCGGACACCTCTGTATTTGAGATTCTCAAGGCTGCATTGGTGCCGCCATGTTGCTTGCTTTAGTAAAGGAAGAGTCTTGCTTGGATCACATCCAAGACAGTCTGGTTGCCAGAACACCCAGAGGACTTGGTTATAAAGTGTTCCTTTGTCCCAGGGCTTTCCATCCCACCTTCTCATCTCCTCCCAGGCCCTGCAGCATCAATCATCCCCTTTCTTCTTGCCTCTTTAATCTTTCCCTTTCCACTGGCGGCTTCCTCTCGGTCTACACACTCATTCTGGTCCCCCAGATCCTAAAACAACAACAAAACTCTCCCATAAACTTGTTTCCCTCTCAAGTTCCTGTCCCATTTTCTTCCTGTCACCACTCAGCACTTGCTTCCTCTACGTCCTCATCTCCCATTTGTTCCTTGACTCTGCAACTTGGATCCTGCTCCACTTTGGGAAGCATGCTCTTGAAGGTTTCATGCCACACAGCCGACGGCCTCTCCCCCTCTGCCTCTCGAGCAGTTAACACTACGAATCACTCCTTTCCTGGAAGCTTCTTCGTGAGTCTTCAGTGCTGTCGTTAACAGCATTCAACCGCCTCTCCAATGCCTCCAAGACCCCACTTTCGGAGTCTTCTTTGCTGGCTCTTCTTCCACTAACCACCCAATGTAGACAGTCCCCAAAAGTTCTGTTGCTTTACATCCTTCTCCCCTCACCTTTCTTCTACCGTGATGAAGTCATCTACTCTCCTAGTGTCCAGTCTTCCAAATGTTCCACACAGACATATATACCCAGACCCAGTCTCTCTTCTGGAGCTACTAGATAACTTGTGGGTGACCCAAATCAACAGGTACAAAACCAAAGTCATTCTCTTCCTTGTTAGAGCTTTCTTCTCCCTAAATCCCCTCACACTTCTACAGTCTTTGGTACTGAGGCTCCATGCCTTTGGGCTACCTTTGACTTGTTCCTCTCCCTCATCCACCACATGCAACTTAATTTTAAAATCCTGATGATACTCCCTCCACTTTATCTTTCGTATCTAAGTCCTATCTACCCCCACTGGCCTAGTGTAAGCTTCCAGAACACCTCCTTGCCCATGAAAGAATTTTAAAAAATCAGCCAGCCAACTGGACTTCTCATTTCTCATCTCTTCTTCTGATCTGCCTCACACATAAATATAAAGCATCAGGTCATTGAATTGATGACATTTTTCCCAACTTCAAAAACATTTGGTGGCCCTGTTTTTGACAGAACCAGTCCAACTTCCTCAGCCAGGTCTTTTAGAAACCAAAGCCCAACGTTTCCTCCTATCCCCCTCCCTTCCACAACACATACACCCTCATTCTCCAGCTTGCTGAATGTACTCGGCAGTTTTTTTTCTGACTTTTTATTAATTTCTCTATGTGAACACCATCCTCGGGTTGCAGCTCGCTGCAGTCTACCCCTACTTCTAGGCTTTTCTCAAATACTACTTCACAGTCACTCCAGATAGCACCCTCCTTTACCTCACTCCCCCAACTAATTCATTATTCTCTCCCTCCTCTATACCTAACACCGTAACTTTTGATTTCTGTTTTAACAGTGTTACTCAAAGGATGGTCCATAAAACAGCAACATCAGCACATCCATGTTGGAAATGTAAATCCAGAGGCCTGATCCCTGACCTACTGAATCAGAATCAGCGGGGGTAGAGTCTAGGATTGGTGTTTTAACAAGCTTGCCAGATGATTGTGAGATCGGCTAGTTCAAGCACAACTGCTTTAGGGCCCTTGCCCTAGTGCCAATATTATGTGTTTGAACACGTCTCCCCACCTAGATGATGAACTTCCTAAGGCTGCTCGTGTCATATTTTTTTATTTATTTTTGACAGAGAGAGCGAGCAGGGGAGGGACGGTGGGGGGAGGGGGGTAGATCTGAAGCATGCTCTTCACTGACAGCAGTGAGCCCAATGCAGGGTTTGAACTTACAAACCATGAGATCATGACCTGAGCTGAAGTCAGACACTCACCTGAGCCACCCAGGCACCCCGAGAGCTTGTCATATTGCTTGGCCATCTTGTTAGCATGGGTGCTTAATGAAAGCTTGTTGAGGAGTCCTTGGTTATATCATGGTGTGGCCTGGAGTACTGCTGAAGTAGAGGGATTGTGTGAAGAATTTGCTGCACGTTGAGAAAGCATCAACCCTCCAGCTGCAGCTTATTTATTTTATTTCTTTGCATGCTGGATTTGATATCGGTGAGGGAAAAAGAGAGGAATGTTGTATTTAATATAGATGTTCAGATAGATTTTCTTGCCCAACCATTGACTTCACCCTGGCTTCCTTGAGTGTTGAGAAAGACAGTGAGTGCCACTAGACGTGTATCACCTACCAAACGCTATGCTATTTTGTTTCATTCTCACGACAACCTAGGTGGCGCATACTACAGTTCTCTCCATTTGAATGATGAGGAAAAAGAGGCTCAGATGGCCATGATCACACAGCTAGAAGTCGCTCAGTTGGGAGGTTTCAGGCTACAGGTCCCACTCTGAGCCATCACGATAAATACCCTCTATGCTTCATGCTTCCTAAGTAGGTCTGGGCTTTTCACGGAAGCCACGAGATTCTCTGCTGGGTCTCATGAGATTATTTAATGTCCCAACCCAGTTGTGAAACCAGGTTTTGCAGTGTCTCCATGTGCCCTGGTTCTGCTTCTGCTCTTCTCAACACTGAAAACTCCAAGGCTGCAATAGCTTTTTTCTTGCCCGTTTTTAGTAGACTCAAGGTCAAGGCAATTATCACCTGGGCAGAGGCTCCTTCCCATCTTCAGACAGTAGTAAGAGGAGATGCTTCTGAAACCTATTAAAATCTGCCTGGGAGCATTCTGAGTCACAAGCCCTGTGAGTCATGGAGCCCTGAGTTGGAATAGGCAACAGGACTGTTGGTTTTTATGGCAACGTACTCAGTACTCTCAGGGTATTGTTAATTAGCCTTTTAAGACCTAGAAATCTCTAGTTGTGGCATGGTAGTGGGTTATTCATGGTTGTTCCCCAGATAGAGGGAGACTGACTTTGGACAAAGCCAGTAGTCTGGAAAGCTCTGCCTGCTGGAGCATATGCCTAAAACACCAAGGGCACACCTCTGTCTAGAGCTCTGGGTCTGATTTTATAGCCTTGGACTTGAGAGCTGAATAAAAAGAAAGGTCAGAGTCACAGTCCTCCCAAGAGCTTTTCTTGAGCACACATTTACCAGAGGAACAGGGAATCCACGAGTGTTTGAAACCTGGAACCCAGCAAACTGGCTTGGATCCTGCACTGACTCCCAGATAACATTTTATCGTGGGGTTAAGGGGAAGGGGGGGTTACATTCCTTCAGCACATACTCCCATTCAGTATCCAGGAAGACAACCTCCACTTTTTTGGCAAGCCAGATCACGAGTACTTTTACCACAGTGTTTAAGGAGAAAGTTACAACAACAACAACAATAACCTCCACTCTTCACTCATTCACTCAACGACCATCCATTCAGCACCTACTGAGCATCTAGTGTTGTAAATCAACTGGGCTGAGTTACAGAGAAGACACCATAGCCCCTTCCCTGAAAGAATTCCCAACCTACCCAGTACCTGTATTATGTACCCAGTGACTCCCTTGTCTCTTGGGGTCATCCCCCGCACACAACCCCATGACTCACAATCCCCAGAAGAAGTAGGAAGGAAAAATCTTTGCAGCCTCAGGCCTGGGAGGCTTTTCTCCACCTCCACATCGGGAGGCATAGACCATGGGCACCCGGGCCCCTCCGGCTCCTCCCTCATGACCTCCTCTGTGTCTTCCACAGGCTGCCGCTGCCTCCGTCACCTGCTCAGCTCTTCCTGAAGCCTCCCTCAGCCTCAGCCAAGAGTATCGTTTTTCCCCAGCTCTGCTCTAACTCCATTAGCACCTCCTCACTCTTTCTAGAACACTGAGGGGAAAAGTATCTCGTTGATAAACGTGGCTACCCACCCCCAGACTCCAGTCTTAACCACAAGCTCCGGAGCCTGGAAAATTCAAAAGTGAATGGGTTTAGCTACATCCTTATTCTGAAACAGTCCCCTACAGGTACTTTAAGAACCAGAGAAACAAAAGAATCCCACTACCTCCCTCTTTCACTGTCATCTCCCACCTGCGGAAGGACCAGGCTGAGAAAAGCAAGAAGGAATGGTGAGGGGCAGCCAGATTAAGGGGAAATGGCGGCGTCACGCAGAAGAAACCTGTCGGCGAAGCCTGTGAGAGGGTGCTCTTCTCTTGACTGCTGGTGACTCTTTGTGCAAGGAAGCAGGTCAGTAAGGTGAATTCCGGAGGGAAGCGGGCCTGTGAGCAGGGACGGAATGAAACAGGAAGGCGAGGGTGCCCCTGCTGACCTCTTCCAGCATCACACTTCGTGTGCTGGCCCTTAACCTGGAGACCTGGTGTGAGCCACCTCTAGCTCAGCTCGCTGTGGACACACAACGTGTAGTGCTGTTTTGGCTCCCTTTCAAGGTGTGAGCGAGGCTTCAGGCTATGGAAGAGACCAGGGGACCCCAAATGCCCGTGGGATAATTGTCCATACCCGGGGGCAGAGAGCGAAGCTGTAAGCTTAGGCAAGCTCGGATCTTCACGTTAGGAAAGAGAATCCCCGAGAAACATCTCAGGTGATAGGAGAGGTGGTAAGGAAAGGAGCGGGTGGCAAAAGCTGTGGGGCCCAAGGAACAAATAAGGTCTCAGCAGGAACAAGAATAATTAGTTGCCTCTCAAGAGTGAAGGGCAGGGATGTCAAGGTGGGGTGTCAGAACTCCTGCATGCGTCTGCTTCTCTTTCCTAGAGAACAGCAGCTGGACACAGAGAGTCGCTCTTGTTCTCTGTCCTTACTTTCACGCTGGTTGTAAGCTGCCCAGAGTTTGGTGAGTTTTGCACTTGCGATAAGTACAGCAGAACTACTTTAAACAGCATCAGCTTATGATGGATACAGATGACATCCGATTATTTCCTCCCTCGCTGTAAAATCCAATTCATTGTTCTGGTTTTTCTGTGTAATCTTCCCTCCCTAGTTCCACTGCCCCTTTTACCCCCCCCCCCCCCCGACTCTGAGCTGGGGTTCCGGGGGGACAATCTTTATGCATCATGTCACTGGTAGGAGGGGCCACCGCCACTGGCTTCCAGTTGGTGGGTCAGTGGGAGGCACAAGCAGGGGACTGGAGGGCGGAAGGAGAGAGATCAAAGCATTTCTTCCTGGGCTCCTGTCTTCGTCAGCACCATCATTCTAGCAGTGCCTACATCCTTCTAGAACTAGAGCTCCTACTCAGCAGCCTGTTTTCTGGGTTCCAGGCCTCAACCCAGTTGAGGACCATGGTTTCTTGCTTTTACTTTCTAAGACCTGTAGGATAATGGGCCTCTGGGTGCCTCAATTTCCCTTACTGGTTCCCGTCATTCTACACACACTTGTATACATAGTCCTTACCTTAAATTATCCTCAAAATCTCAGCTGAGTCTGCCTCCCGGTTCTTTCCATGATCCTGCCTGATAACCCATGTTCTGTGCAGATGTCCTGTTCCAGCGTCAGTGCCATCCGATGGCTAATCTAGCTTTTTAATGGGCTATTTGTTAGGGCTTTGGAGAGCTTACATTTGTGGACAAGGAGAATCTGAGTAGATCCTAAGTGTGGTATTTTTATTGGCTATGGAGAAAAGAAACTAGAAAATATGATGTGGGGGGAGTCAAAAGGTCTCTTATGTAAAAAAAATAATAACTTATGGGGCACCTGGTTGGCTCAGTCTACTGGGCATCCCACTCTGGCTCCCGGCATGATCTCACGGTTTGTGAGTTTGAGCCCCGCATCCGGCTCACTTTTGTCAGTGTGAAGCCTGCTTCGGAGCCTTTGTTCCCCGCTCTTCCTCTGCCCTCCACCCCTTGTGCATGTTCTCTCAAAAATGAATAAACATCTTAAAAATAAATAAAAAGAATTAAAAGAATAACAACTTACAATTTTTTTTTTTTTTCTGGGCTCCCAGGTGGCTGAGTTAGTTAAGCATCCAACTCTTGATTTTGGCTCATGTCATGATCTCATGGTTCATGAATTTGAGCCCCATGTCTGGTTCTGCAGTGACAGTGGAGAGCTGACTTGGGATTCTCTCTCTCTCTCTCTCTCTCTCTCTCTCTCTCTCTCATTCTCTCTGCCCCTCCCCCACTCGTGTGCGCGCGCTCTCTCTCTCTCTCTCTCTCTCTCCCCCTCTCTCTTTGTCTCTGTCTCTCAAAACACATAAGTAAACTTAAAACAATTTTTTTTTCCATGATGGCTTCCTGTGTTAGGCTCTAGATACAAAGATGCCTAAAACCCCATCTCTTCCCTCTAGAGGAGCTTCAGTTTAGTGGGGGAGAAAGAACCTTGAAGAAATAATTATCATAGAGTATGCTGAGGGCTGTGTCTGAGACATGCAGGTCTGAGACAAAGACAGAAGAAACTGCCTGACCAGAGAATGAAGGAAGGCCCCAGAGGTAGGGATCTTAGATCTGAACCTTTCTGATGAGTAGGAATTTGTTAGAAGAGGAAGATATGGAAGGAAATTTTGAAACCAGGATATTCCAGGCAGAGCTATAGAGACGATCGTGTGCTTACACACTAATCCTCAACTTAGGACTCAGAATCTACCCCAGGATTCTCGCCCTTGGAATTATGCACGTTGGAATCATGTTGGGGGGCTTTTAAATGTGTTGATCTATGGGTACCCCCAAGATTTATTCTGAAACAATAAAGTTAACCTTCAAGCACAGAGCCTTTCGAAGATTCTGTGATGGGAGGCACCCTGCCGTGTGTTACAAGGTCACGTGTTTGTAAAATTTGCGAAAGATATTGTTTTGCTCTTCTTAACGAGGGCCCTCAAACTGCGTGCTCTTCAGGACCACATATCTGGATCCATCCGTTTACCTAGGTGCCACTCAACCCAACTCATTCAGAACCTCCAGGGATAGGACCTGGGCATCAGCATGCTTTAAAGACTGCCTGAGTGAGTTTAATATTTGGCCAGGGTTGAAAACATTGTACATTCTGGTAGCTAGATGAGATCTCAGAGTTCCTGGTAAAATACTCTCACTTTACAGCTGAAGTAACCATAACCCAGAGAAGGGCTGACGGTCCCGCAGCTCATTACTGAAGAGTAGGATTCAAACCCAATTCTTCTAGCTGCAAATTCATGTTCTCCTGCTTAGGTATCTGGCAATTTCTGGTAACAAGTACCAGATACCCAAACACACACACTTGTCTGCCCTTCCTTCAAAATCTGGATCTCCAAGCCCTGGGCTGATTACTCTCTCATGTAGCTTGCTGATTCAAGGAGGCCCAGTGGCGTAAGCAGAGAGCGACTGGCGGTAGGGAGATGGGGCAGTGATGATGAGGTCCCTCTAAAACTGGAATCCACAGGGAATGCCTTTGGCTAATCCGTTAAACGTCCCTCAGGTCAGGGAGAAGAGGCACCAAAGTGTAGCTCTTCTAGCCAGAACATTCTGTGAGAGGCTTTTCTGGAGCCAGTTTTTTTTTACCACACTCACAGTCTATGCAATTATCACCTGGGCAAAGCCTCCCCTTTTCAGACAACCCTGTATTGTGAGAAGCCCGTGAAACCCAGTGAAATATGCCCAGAGGCCCCACTGAGTCATGCCAAACTTTTTCCCCAGGTCTGTAAGACCATTCATTTCTCAACAGCGTACTTCCTAATGCATTCCTAATTAGTCTCTAAAGTAGACCTCGAAATCCCTCTTTCAAAGTACTATTGTATGTTTTAAAAATCGCCAGGGGAATGGAAACCATGAGACAATTTTGGAAAACAAGGATAACTCCGTTTTGCCAAGAAGTATGGTAGCCCCTGGGCATTTTCAGACAGGGGACAACAGGAGAGATACAAGTGCACATCCTCTGTGCGGCGGAGGAGCTGGCGACGGAGGCTTTGGCCTTCATGAGGAGGCTGTGTTTAAAAAGCCTGTCTACTGATGCAGGAGGTAGAGACTTCCTGAGTGGCTACAAAGGAGGCAAAGTCACATTGGGAGGAACAAGGAACAGAAATGTACATGCCAACACACATTCCAACGGTGTGCCTTTCCCATCATTCTTCAACAGACAGAGGAAAACGGTAGGATGTTAGATAATGTCTCTTAGTGCTAATACACTCTTTAAAAGATTTCATTGCTGTCGTTACTACAATGCTAATGAGATGTGAATATCTAGCGATTATGCTTTTAAGTCCTGCTTCCTCCCATTTCTTTTCACAGATATTGAGCCCTAATAAACATCTTGCAAACACCATCGCAGCGTCTGCTCCTGGAGAACCCAACCTGTGGCAATGCCATTCTCCCTTCCCAAGACTTTGTAGGTATGAATGAGTACCCACCCAAGAGTCTACGCATCTATACGTGACGTCCTATTTCTCAGGCCATAGCCTCCTCGCCATATCTCCGAATTCCTTGGAGAGGCAGCAGTGCTCCATGGTCAAGAGCATTAATTCGGGGATTAAACTTGGCTTGAAATCACAGCCCTATCCTCATTCATGAAGGCCAAATGTAATAATGTACATAAAGATCTCATCCAGTGCTTGACCCACAGTAAACCTTCAGTAAATGGCAGCTATTATTTTTGCCATCCAAAGTTTCCAACGCTTGAATACGAGCCAAACACACACTAAGGAACAGTTCTTTCCTCTCGTACCGGGACGATCTGTACTTCTAGCTTCTCCTTCTCATTCTCTGCTGTTCTACAGGGAATAACTGTTCCTCTCACAAAACAAACAAAACCAAAAAAGCAAACAAACAAACAACGACAAACACTTATTTCAAACTTTCATAATCATTCTTTGGAATTGTTGCAATAGGTTTCTTACCTCTCAGACTCAGTTCTCCGTCTCCAATTCAGTCTTCACTTTTCCCATAGTTATGTTTCTAAAATGCACATAATGCTCTGCTTGGAATCCTTGAATAACTTTCATTTTCTGCACAGAAAAAAAAAATACATAAACTATATAAGCCATTGACTATGGCCCCTGCCTTCTCTCTGACTATACTATTGTCCCAACTCTCATCAATAACAAAAACAACTTGTAGTTTCTAAAACATGCTGTGCGGTATGCTGTTTTATGGTTCCTTGTCTTTGAATACTAATCCCCGAGGCTTCACTTTCCACAGTACATTCCCAGATCTTCTGTGAAAATTCCTATTTATTCTTCAAACTCTTTGCTATGGACTTAATGTCTGTGCCCCTCCAAAATTCCTTGGTCGCGGTCCAAATCCCCAAAGTTACGGTATTTGGAGGTGGGACCTATGGGAATAATTAGATTTAGATGAGATCATAAGAGTTGAAGCCCCATGATGGGATTAGTGCCTCATAAGAAAAGAGATCTTGGTGTCTCTCTCTCTCTCAGCCCGGGGAGGATACATCCAGAAGGCGGCCATCCACAAACCAGGAAGAGGGCCCCCAGCAGACAACACATCTGCTGGCACCCTGATCTTGGACTGAGCTTCCCCGAGCTCCAGAATTGACAGAAAAAAATGCTTGCTGTTTAATCCACCTGGTCTATGGTATTTTGTTATAGCAGCTTGAACTAACTAAGCAACATCTTCTCAATACTCTTTATCCTTCACTTAGTCATTCATTATACCACAACTGGACACCAAGCATGTAGCAGAGCTTGTGCCACATCCTGGGGATACAAAACCACCTCTGCCCTCAAGATGTATTTAACTTAAATGGAGAGACAGGCAAATAAGCTGACAATTTCAATAGACTGTATGAGATTCCGTCAGAACATAGATAAGGGGCATCTAAACCAGATAAAGGTTTAGAGAAGGCTCTCCACAGGCATGATGCTTGAATTCAGCTTGCCTTACTTCAGGTTGTTCCAAGCCTCACACCATAGAGATAATCACTGTCTTCACTGTAAAACTGTGTAACCTTGTGTATCATTTTATTGTTACTTCCTCTCTAGTTGTACTGTAATGATGCATCTTTATTCTCCTTAGAATAAATAGTTAAGGATAAGAACATTGTCTTAGCCATCTCAGCATTCCCAGACACTTCTAGCATGTCTACCATATAGTAGATACTCAATTACTATTTGATGAACAAATGGACAGATGGATACATGCTCAGTATGCATTTTCAAGTACTCAATTATTTTATTATACAGAAGCATAGCTGAAATTGGAGGACTCTTTATTTAAGTCAATTCACTTAAAATGTAAGGGACAAAGAAAAATTAACTTGAACTTTATGTTAAAAATGAAATTCAAGGGGCGCCTGGGTGGCGCAGTCGGTTAAGCGTCCGACTTCAGCCAGGTCACGATCTCGCGGTCCGTGAGTTCGAGCCCCGCGTCGGGCTCTGGGCTGATGGCTCGGATCCTGGAGCCTGTTTCCGATTCTGTGTCTCCCTCTCTCTCTGCCCCTCCCCCGTTCATGCTCTGTCTCTCTCTGTCCCAAAAATAAATAAACGTTGAAAAAAAAATTTTTTTAAATAAAAAATTAAAAAAAAAAATGAAATTCAAATGATGAAATATGTTTTTTATAGTAAAAAATTAGATTATATGCTTCAGTAGGAACTGTTTTGTAGAGATATGGGGAAGGGGGGTAAAAATTGTCCAAAAAAACTTCTTTGACCGCTTCTCTGAGAACATTGTAATTTCAGGTTACTGCTGTGCAGCAAGTAAAAGGAATATTTTTATTTAAAAAATCAAGATCTTGTCATTTTTCGTGAGGGCCTCTCTTATATGTTAATGTGGAATCATCACATTTAGGCGTGCATTTTATTCATTTCCTTCTTAGCTGATAACTGGCCAAAGTGCCTCACATCTTTATTTGCCAATGGCTATGTGTGTGTTGTGGATAGTAGCACAGCATACTTATATTAGCATCATAAAATCTTATATCCTCTGCAAAATATAGATTTTGCAATATAAAATTATTTACATTGAATTTTTATTTTCTTTTAGATGTTTTCAACAATAGGAAGTAAGTGGTCTAGCCGTGGTATTGATTCACTGGGCATGAATCAATCCACTAATTTGCTGGTAAATCTTCAACAACCAGTCCCCCCAAAACAAAGAGCTCTGATGTACAGTGTTTTCCAAATGCCTAATATAAACACTCCACCATGGCCAATTCCAAGTGACCAATGTGATGTCACTGAATGCAGAGTTGGGAAGAGATATGTACATTGCCTCTGAGAGCCTGTATGAGCCCCTCCAACATGTCCCTGGATAGATAGCAGTGTTAAGATGAATGTGATGTTTGAGTGGCCACTGACTTTTAATTTTTTTTAATGTTTATTCATTTTTTGAGAGACAGAGAAAGACAGAACATGAGTGGGGGAGGGGCAGAGAGAGAGGGAGACACAGAATCCGAAGCAAGCTCTGGGCTCTGAATCCACAGTACAGAGCCCAACGCAGGGTTTGAACTCACAGACCATGAGATCATGACCTGAGCCGAAGTCGGACGCTTAACCAACTGAGCCACCCAGGCACCCCGAGTGACCACTGATTTTTAAATTGGTTAGTTTTTAGTGGATATTTCTGTGTTACGATGACTCTCCTTTTCCAAGTAAATCTTATAACCTATAGCATTCAGTAAGAATCCCACGTACATCATTTAAAGCTCCCTAGAGTTGCCCTTAGTAATATTTCATATTGTCTCTGGAATAAACTCCCAATTCATTGTCCATTCTTTGTCTGGGTGAGTTCTCTTGTTCTCAAAGATAATACTCCTCCCAAACCCACCACCACTCCTGCATTCAGGGGTTGAAATAGCATGCCCCTCATACCTTTTTCTTTTTTCTTTTTTTCACCGAGATGGCTTTATTCAACCATTGCCCATAGGACAGGGTGCGTCCCAGGCCCCACAGTCTCTTCCGCTGGGCAGGACTCTAGGCACCTGGACCTCAGGCTCGCACAGGGGCCAGTCCCAGAGGGAGCTCCCTCTCAGCGGCTAGGGTCACCATCCCATCTTTTTCGCAGCATTTTTCCTAGAAACGTCACGAGACCTGACGCTATGCCTAAATTTTTCTGTATTTCCTCTAGATTCCAAAAAGCAGGAACCCCCTTTCAGATTGTTATGAACTGAATCTTGCCCCACCCGCAAAATTCATATGTTGAAGCCCTCCAAAAGCAACTGCATTTGGAGATGGGGTCTTTGAAGAGGTAACTAAGGCTCACTGAGGTTGTCGGTATGGGGCCTTAATCTCATATGACTGCTGTCCTTACAAAAAAAGGAAGAGACACCAGGGCAGCATGCCTACAGAGAAAAGGCCACGTGAGGACACAGCAAGGAGGCTGTTTGCAAGTCAAGAAGAGCGGTCTCACTAGAAACTCAATCCTAGCACCTTGGTCTTGAACTTCCAGCCTTCAGAACTATAAGAAAATACAGGCGTGTTGTTTAAGCCACCAGTCCGTGGTGTTTTATTATGGCAGCCCTAACAGTCTAATACACATGAATTGCTAGGATAGCCTTGAACATCTCCCAGTTCTCCTTGGTAAAAGCACAAACTAAAAACGGGCATGGGCTATGTGTGAATATGTTTGTATGCATAAATGTATGTATTACGTATTACTCTGATTTTTAGTTGGTACACAGGTTACTTATGTAAAGATTGTTGAGATGGTTGATATGGAACCATTTACAGATTATTACAACTTGATCTGTCGGATGAAATATAACTGTTGGCTTCATTCAAAAATATTTATTCATTTTGGGAACTGCCATAATTAATATAATAAAATGTTGTTGTATTCGACTCAGAATCATCAAAGACATGAGGGTTATTAAAAAGAACTTCCAGGGGCGCCTGGGTGGCGCAGTTGGTTAGGCGTCCGACTTCAGCCAGGTCACGATCTCGCGGTCCGGGAGTTCGAGCCCTGTGTCAGGCTCTGGGCTGATGGCTCAGAGCCTGGAGCCTGTTTCCGATTCTGTGTCTCCCTCTCTCTCTGCCCCTCCCCCGTTCATGCTCTGTGTCTCTCTGTCCCAAAAATAAATAAACGTTGAAAAAAAAAATTAAAAAAAGAACTTCCAAAGTGTGTTGAAGTAAACCTGGAGTTTCAGATAACACTGTCTCCACATACCTTTGGTTTACATGCTTCTGAAGCAGGATGATGGGAGAAATCAACTAAATTATAAAGTTTTTTTTAACGAAACAGGCCAAAGACAGACAAAACTTTACTGTGAATAGGGCGTCTTTGTTTGCCCAAGTAGACATTACAGAACAGGGTCTGACTAACCTCAGACCCGACCAAAACAGCTCTATCCGCAAAAAAAAAAAAAAAAAAAAAAAAAAAAAAAAAAAAAAAC